>NC_088683.1:220420126-220723157 GCF_028017835.1 Emys orbicularis
AGAGTCTCCGACCACCACTACCCTACATTTCCTATTCGCAGTGGTGGCAACAAACCTCCGAGCCTTAGGGGTACAAGGGTTCTCCTCCTTTACTGTAGGGGGTGATTCCTTCTCTTCTGTATCAAGAAGAGAATAACGGTTACCTATTACCATGGCGGGGGGGTTCGGAGCAGGGGTGGTGCACTGCCTGCTGCCAGAAGTAACCAGCTGCCAGTGTCCACCCTGAGCCATCTCCTCCTCCACCAGTGGTGTGTCAGCAGTCCTGTGTACTGGGACAGCTACCTCAGCTGTCTCCACATGGACACTGTCCAGGAATTGCTCGTGGATTCGGATGCTCGTCCACCTAACCACCTCCTCCTGTAGCTCCCCCAGCTGCTGCCTGAGAGATTCCACCAGCAGGCACCTTTCACATTGGATGGTCACCCCCAGCCTGGATATCAGTAAGTAAATTTGCAGAGACTGGATATTGCAAATCACAGTCTCTGCAAAACCACACCAGGATCTGGGTAGAAGCATCCATGCTCAGGCGCTCTGTCTGGCTACAGGCGCAGGTGGAGGAGACAGAAGCAGTGCTGGCACAGGTGTTGCGGGTCTTCCTAACCATCGTAGGCCTCCCTCTGTCAAACTCCCTCTCAAACTCCCCTGTCTGCAGCCCCATGTCCCTTTCGCTCCCCTGGTCGCTCTGCCTTATAATACTTGTCTTATATTTACTTCAGAAGATAAGGAAAATAGCTTTCTACATTGCTTCCTAAGGAATATGAAAAAAAAAAAAAAAAAAAAAAACCCTGAAAAAGGCAGGAGGGTGTATTTATACTTCCATTACACCAGTATAAATCAGGAGTAACTCAAATTAAATCAATGGAACTACACTGGTGTGAAACTAGTGTGAACGAGCTCAGAATCTGGCCCAGAACGATTAATTAACCACACTCCATTTCCAGCCTGTGGCTCAGCTGCACCTCACAAACAGCTCTGCAATGCTGCTGCTGCTGCTGCTGCTCTTGTAGTTTATGCTGTCAGCAGAACTCTCAAGAGTGAAACACAGCCCAGTGATTACACTCATTATATCTATTATCCTAGATCCAACCAGCTCAACACAGGAAAGGAAAAAAGAAAGGATGCTAATTACTCCCTGGTTATGGCTGTTGTGGGGTAACACATTCTCTCTTATGTAAGAACCCTATTAGCAAAACCAACAGAAATTTAAAAAAATAAATTGCTGACCTTTCTCCTCCCAGAAAAATGTGTCGCTTTCAGCATTTTTAAGATCAAAAATAGCAAAAGCAGAGTTTCTCCTTTGTATATCTCTGCTTGCCAGCTCCATTTGTTCACTTATGTGCTTGAATAGTGACTAATGTTGCTTCCAAAAAACCATTTATGGCTTGATCAGCCTCACAGGTCACAGCCCGTTTAGTACTTTTCCAATGGCCCATCATTATTAGTAAGCATGGGTCTGATCTGCAAACCCTTGAAATTACAGGCAATCCTTAGATGAACAGACCTATTGCAGTCAATCAGTTCTCAGAAACAGGCTATTGTCCTCTCCCTCCTCCCCTTTTTGATTCCATTACACTAATCTAACAAAGGAGATTACAGTTGAAGGCCTTGTCCACACACAAAAGTTGTAATACTTTAACTTTCCTGATACAGTAGAGCCTCAGGGCTTTAGCTAGGAGGGGAGCACCGGTTTCAGCCACAGCGCAACACTATGCCTTAAATGGCTTTTTGTGTGTCCATCTCTGTCCTTACATACCAGTCCTGCTCAAGCATATCAGTCAGTGCCAGTGCAGAATTCTCCCAGTCAGCTGGGTGTTTCATGGACCCACGGACTGGCTAGAGCATGAGTGCCCCAGTTACTTGCTGAATGAACTGAACATTCATTGCCAGATTCCTGAATGAGGGGAAATGATTCAACTTTGGAATTTATTCCATCTCTCTCCTTGTGTGCACTCAAGTGGGCATGGGGAGGGCAGATCAGGTGCTGAGATGAGCAGAGCCACCCCTGGGATGAAGTCCTACTCACCCCAAACAGTCCATGCTTGTGAAAGGTGCACATTGTGTTCTGAACAGAGGCTTGGCTGTCTCCTTTGTCCTCCTGGACAGGAACTGGAAGGCACTTAACTCCATTCTTGTTGGAATGATATAAGGGCAGGATATCAGGGCTTAGTCTCTCTCTTGTCTCACCACGGCTTTGTGGAAGAGAGAGATTTCCTTTGCTAGCATAGGGCACAGCAGCCCTTCACAGGAAAGGAGAGGAGTGGCTCCACCTGCATGGAATCCTTACTGTGACTAAGGCTCTCAAAGCACTCTCTTCCCTCTAGAGATGTTTAACAATGAACACTGCCAAACAGAAACGTGCATGCAATATTCATTTCGCAGCCAGGCATGTACCTGGGCTTAACATAGCCAAAGCGCTCTCGATTGCAGGTCACCAGATTCAAAGCACCAGAGGCCAAGGAAGGGCCAGAACAGTTGCTGGCAGCCCTATGGAATCTTGGTAGCTAGAAGCAATATCTGTGGTGAAGGGAGCACCTGTACCACGCATCCTTTTAGCTTACACAGTGGCAGTTGAAGAGCTTGGGGTGGGGGACTGAGGGTTTATCCAGGGCCTGGCCTACACCAGAACCCGAAATTTAGCTGTTCATGGTCTTGCGATAGCTAACAAGTTATCTAGGGTGGCCTTTTACTGAAGGTCTGCGGGTCATCTGGATCCCTATCAGGGATTCATGATCCACAGGATGAGGGATGGTTTGGGCCTGAGCTGCTGGGATACAGAGAGATATTAGGAAGCCAGTGATCTTGCAGGTCCTTCAACAATTAGTTGAGGTTCTTCCTGGGGTCTACCATTTGGGGGTGTAGGGAGGGGGTGAAGGTGGACACTTCAAGGCAGCCTTTCTGTCAGTTTTCTTCAGGGCCTTTCGGCTCAGTGAGGTGTTCCCAACAGCCAAGGGAGACTCTTTGGGGTGGGCTCGCAAACTATAAGACATGCAGTGGAAAGGGACTGTCTACAGGTCAAGATCTGTAATCAAAAACCAATCAAATTGGGGTTGGTGAGGCTGGTGTTCTGGTGCACAGTTCCTGCCAGATGTGGCTCAATGGTCACCAGGTGAGAGTCCCCGGGTCTTGCAGGGTTCCTTCCTCATTGAATTCCGGTTTGTGGGCATGTTTAAGAAGAGGCTGTCATTCTTGGACCCGCCACTGTGAGAATCTGGCTCCACTCATTCTGTATAGGGGCCACAACAGCAGCAGTCTAGTTGGCTCTGGGGTCCATCAGCAGTCCAGGCTATAGGGCGTGGGTGATCCGATCCAGGGTCTATAAGACTTATATGTGATTGCCTGAGGGAAGACCAAGGCAGGTGGTGGGCTGTAAGCACCACAGCTTTTAACCATGTGTGCTTCCTTCGCCATGTCTGTCGCACAGAATGTATCGGAACACAGCTATAACTAGGGATATGGGATTTGAGGGCACAGCATTGTGCACTGGGCTTACAGGAGAGCATGTAGCTCAGGAAGGGGCATGCAGTCGGGCCTCAAGCTGGATGCGATTTTGTCTTTGCACAGCTGATGATACATGTGCTGGGACGAACTCATTCCTCCTTTGCAGGGCTGGTGCCCCATTATCTACCTAGGGGAGAATGACCTGGGAACGCGCTCTGGGCTCCAGCTGATTTGGAAGGCCAAGTGGGATAATGGACTGCTAGTGGACATGTTTGCCAGTGTGGGGATAGTATGGTTGGAGAAACTAGCCCACAGGCTATGGCAGACTGACCTCTGCCTATGAAAAAGGCAGATAGGGCCCACAAGAAGGCCAACTGGAAAGTAACAGCATGGCTGGAGTCCCAAGGTGGCTCAGTTATAAGCCCAGAGTGCAGCTGAGCTTTATCAAGAGGATGGAGTGCATCTCTCTGATATAAGCACCAATCTGTTCCTGGATAATCTCGGTATTGGGTTGGCTGAACTTCTAGATAGCCCATGCAAGATGGGGTGGAGAGAGCCAAGCTGATGCTGGCTCCTCCTTGTGCCAGCTACCCAGCAGGAACTCACTGATTTCAGCTCCAGATCAAAAAGGTAACATAATGGGAATCCTGAGGTGATCCCGTTACAAGATGGAACCATTGTGTCTAACCCCCTGGGACAAATGCGAACCAGGGGCTGGGGTACTGCTCAGGTGGACCGCTGTATCAATACACTTGATGGTGGTGCTGGCTGGGGATCAAGATGCCTTCTCACCTCAAGTCCCAAAAGACGGATGGATGCTAGGTGGTGAATGGAGGAGCCCAGAGACCTTTCTAGTGGGATAATTGGCTCCCACTGTAGTGGGAGCCCCAAGAGTTGGCAAAGGACCAGTGGGGTGTGTGTGGGTGTGCTGGGCTGTCCCTTGACAGGACCCTTGGATCTAATTTGACTAATAAAGTTGTGTCCTGGCTAAAATCCATACTGTGTGCTTGCCTTCTTTTGTATGAAGCACCTTTGTACTTAATTTAATTGTGTCCACCATAAGGGGATTGTACCTGTTAAAGCAGTGCAACTTTTTAGTGTAAAGAAGGCCAAAAATTTATACCTACATGGAAAGGGGAATACACTATACTAGTAAAAGTCATCTTTATACCAAAATAACTATGTCTGCAGTAGGGGTTATACTGATATTACTATATTGGTTTTAAATAGCCACACCCAAAACTGACAGTTACAGCTGTGCAAACAATGTTTAGATCAAGCTGACTATATTCTATATTGTCGCCTCTTTTTTGTTGAGTGATATGTATATCAAAAGAAAAAAAAAATACAGTTTTTGCCTTCTAGTAGCCCTGTGATCAGAGGAGCAAAAAATCTGAGATACATTTTTGTATCCCATTGCCTTCCCAACACTTGCTGCATGTAGTTTTCACATGTGGAGGAAACATTTTTTTTGGAGACTGATCTAAAGAGTAATTTACTAAAAATTGATTTAAAAATCAATCCACATTCTGCTACACTAAATAAATAAGAAACAATTAATGAAACAGTCATTGCTCCTCATTGAAAAGCAAATAAGTAAAAAACCATTTAATTTATTGTTTGAAGAGTGACTAATGAGCCGGTTCCTTTCACATTATTCAAAGTACAAACAAACCAGTTTTCATTATATGATTCAAGTAACAGCAAATGAACTACAGACTAATTTCAGCTCCCCAAATAGTTTAGTTGTATGTATAATATATGTAACAGTGGGCTGATCAAAGGTGCCAAGCACTCATAAATCCCAATAAATCAATGGTAGCTGCAGGCGCTTACCACCTTTCACAATCAGTTTTTCTTAAACCTTTCAAAGGTGGGTCAGGTGGGATGAAGTGGTTAAAAGTCAGGCAGTCAATACTAAACTATTATAAGAGTCTTGCTAGTGAAGGCAGGGGGTTGGACTCAATGACCTTTCAAGGTTCCTTCCAGTTCTATGAGATAGGTATATCTCCATATATTATAAGAGCAAATATACCTTGCCATAAATGTATACTGTCTCACCCCTGCAATCGTGCATTTCTGACACTTGGCAAGAGAATTAACTTACAAAACACTACCCATAGTTCTCTTTACCTTTAATTAAAAAATTAGGTTATGTCTACAAGTGCCAAGCACCACAAGCGTCAGCACTGCAGCTATGCCACTGTAGCACCATAGCATAAACACTTGCTGCAGCAACGGAAGGGGTTTTCCATTGCTGTAGTAAATCCACCCTTCAAGCACTGGTAGCTAGGTAGATGGAAAAATTCTTCTGTCCACTTAGTGACATCTAGACCAGGGCTTAAGTCGGCTTACCTGTGTGTCTCAGGGGAGTACATTTTTCACACCCCTGAGCAACATAGCTAGGTCAACTTAAGTTTTAGGCCTCAGCATCAACTTCAGCTTTTACATGTATATAATTTTCCATAGTGCTTACAGGTAATAGTTTAACTGAAGTGGAACACTATCCTCAGTCCTCCACTGCCCATTCTAAGACCTGGTCTACATGACAACATTAGGTCAACATAAGTTGCCTTGCATCAACCTAAATGTGCACGTATCTACATTTAAATTCATCTTCCATCGATGTAAGTTCCCCGCTCTGGCGATACAGTAACACCACCTCCATGAGCTGCTTTGAGCCATGGTCGATGTACTGAGGTTAATGCAAGGCGAGTTTAGGCATTGCCTTACCTATGTCAACACTAACAGTCCTCCAGCAGCTGTCCCACAGTGCCCGATATTGACTACTCTGATCACAATTGTGAACTCCATTGCTCAGGGGTCACAGAAACCAGAAGTCACTCTTTCCCCACCCCTTTAAAACCCTGCAAATTTTTGAAATGCCTTTTCCTGATTTTCTAGCTTAGCGAGCACCCCTAGCAGCTCTCCATTATTGTGTGCAACTGCCCAGCTGACCATGCCAGGTACACGCTCCGGCCTGGAGTAGACCAGAGATATTGGATTTCCTGGGGCTGCGGGGAGAAGAGGATATGCAGGTACAAATACAGACTATCCATAGAAATGTGCATATCTATGAGCAGATTGCACAGAGGAAGCAGGAGAAGGGGTACAACATGGACCAGCAGCAGTGCCAGGTGAAAGAAAAGCAACTATGGCAGGCATACCAGAAGGCCAGGGAGGCCAACAGTTGATCCAATAGTGAGCCACAAACCTGCTACTTGCCTGCTACTTGTACAAAGAGCTCCATGCCATCATTGGCAGGGACCCCACCAACACCCCACAGTGGATACCTCAGAGGAACTCAAATCTCAGATCTCTGGTGTCAACAGCAGTGCTGAAGAGGAGGAGAATGGGTGACATGCAAGGAGGGGGTGTTCTAGATATGCCATGAGCCAAATCTGTTTGAGACTCCACCTCAGTCCCAGAAGTCGAGTACGGGTGAGCCCGATGCAAGGAAAACATGTACAAGTATTTCCTATTACAATCATTAGCTGGACACAGTTATCAACTTTTCATTAATTTACTCATACTAGAAGAGAGAGCTGTACAACAAAGAGAGGTAGAATTATCTACTTTTCATTCTCATTTCCTTGTCGAGTTAGGCCCGGGTTGAGGGGGGCATAGGGAGCAGTTTGTCCCTTGAATCCTCCTGAGAGATCTCAAGGAAACTTTCATGGAGGTACTCTGCAGTCTTTTCCCAAAGAGTTCTAAAGATGGCAGCCTTATTTCTTCCTCCATGCTAGGATGCTTTCCCACCCCAGTCAGTGATAACATTGGCAGGCACCATTGAAGTAAACGGGCTAGCGGCATGCAGGCCCAGGTGGCTTTGGGACGCCAGCAGCAGCTGTGCGCTCTGTGCCATTGTTACCCTCAGGAGTGAGATATCAGCTAAAAATCACCACCGCCTGGGGAAAATGGTGCCCGCATTCAGAGCTCTTGCTGTGTACTCAGCTTCATGAAACCAAGCAATTCCCTCCTCATTTCCCTCACCCCGGCAGGCCATACTCACCGGGGCTGGTGCTGAGTGGTGCCATGCACAAGCACCGAGAAGAAGAAGTGTCAATAAGCATGTGTGACACTGATCCAGAAAGGGTTAAGCAACCAGCAGGCTAAATGACCCAAATTCAAAATTTAAAGACATATTAAGAAAGTATATAAATGGTAATTAGGGCTATTCCTTATAATTAGCTAACATAGTCATGTTAGATAGACTAGAGCTTTGAAATGTAGACTTGTATTGTTAGAGAATTAGAAAAAGATAGTGCTTGTATTTGTCTGTGTTTACCTATATCTTGTTAGAGGTTAACAATATAATCAGATGATTCCTGTCTGTTACTATATTCTATTGATTCAGAGATCAAAAAGGAATTGTGTAATAATATAATTGTCTTTATTTCTCTTTGAAGTTTGTAGTAAACTACCTATGAAATACTTAAATGGATAATTACCTTATGCTAATCCTTGCAACTAATTACCTGTGTATACATAGGAAATAGAATTTACTTCAAAGCCACAGTGTATATTACCCATTCTGCATCCAATGAATGCCTGCTGTGTTGACTATTGTCAAAAGGCTATCACAGCTTGCCGGAGATCTATAAAAGAACTCTCGGGCCCCATTCCTGTATCTCAGATCTGCTTAAGCTTGGTTAGGGGAATCTTGAGTCACAAGACTGGGTTCTCCAGCTCCAGTCTGGATTACCCTGCTACTTCTCATGGAAGAATTTGTGCAGATTCTGCACATGGACAGTCTACTGGATTATAACCTATGGAACTGATTCTGAAAGAACTTTATGCAACTCACCATCTCTACTATGAAACTGACCTAAAAACTTTATTCATGTCGGTATGTTTAATCACAATCCTCTCTCTTTTCTTTTTAAAAATCTCTTAGTTGAGTTAATAAGAATTGGCTGTAAGCATGTATTTGGATAAGATCTGAAATATTCATTGACCTGGTGGGTAATGTGTCTGATCCCTTGGGATTGGTAGAACTTTATATATGGTAAATAAGATTTTAAATAACCATCATCGTATTTGACTTGGCTGTCTGGGTGGGAGCCAAAGGCTGGGTTGCTTTACAGGAGCTGTGTTTTTGGTTTCTGGGTAACCAGTAAGGAATTGTAGAAGCTGTTTTGTTGCTGTCTCTGTGAATCTAACCATTATAATAACCACCACTTTTGGGGATCGCCTGCCCTATTCTTTGCAGTTTGCCCTGATTGAGCAATCTCAGTGTGGCTCCTCCAAGCGCACAAGTCACAGCGTGCCTTGTTTAAAACTTCAGGGGAGCAAGGGAAAGACATTCTGAACCTTGACTTTCACTTTCCGTTGTTAGTATGCTGACAATGATAGCTTTGTGTGTTTTATCTGGAGCCCGTGCCTTGAGGGGTTCCCCTCCACACACACAGAACTCCTGAGCCAGATGAGAAGAAAGAAGAGGCAGACCATGAGCAGAGGGCCTAGAGGGTGCATATTCCATACTGCATGATGAAGGAAAGAGCAGAAATGAGAGAGGCCCAGAGGCCCAGCAGGAAGAGGAGAGGGAGATGCACCAGGACATAATGTCTCAGGCAGCAAACACAGATGCTGCAGACTGTTGTGGACTTCCACGTTCAATAGTCATGGGCTTGTCTCCCTTTTCCAGATTTGTAGATGTACACAAAGCACCACACACTTCCTAAAAGGCCACAAAACTTCAGAGCCAGGAGAGCAATGATATAGCTAATGATGGTGCCACTGAAATTTATTTAGTTAGATGAGGGAGCGTCTCACACCTCCAAGACATGTATGCAGCATAAAACAACACTGCATGGGTTAGATTTGAAAGGTTTTTCTTTGCAACCATAAGTAGTAGAAACTTAAAACCAAACAGCAGCAGCAAACACCTTAGTTTCTGGAACATGGTTCTGTGCCAGTGAGTGGGGTTCTGGAGCAAATTCCACAGTTGCAGACAGGACTGTCCCTACCCATACGCAAAATACGTAGCTGCATAGGGCACCAGGAAATTTGGGGCACAAAATTTCCTGGTGCCCTGCGCAGCTGCGTGCTGCTCCAGCCCCTGCCCCGCTTCTTCCCCATGGCCCCTGCCCCTGCTCCGCCCCAGCCCTGCCTCTTACCACCCCTGCTCCGCCCCAGACCCGCCCCCACTCCACCCTTTTCCCAAAGCCCCCGCCCTGCTCCGCCTCACCCCAGCCCCGCCTCTTCCCACTCCTGCTCTGCCCCAGCCCCACCCCCACTCGCCTGAGGACTGCAGCAGGGCCGGGCCTTCATGCACCGGCGGTGGGAAGTGCAGCAACCCAGCCCCAACCAAGCTACTTGTTAGTGCTGGGGGGGCGGTTCCCTCCTGCCCTCCAAGGCAGCCCCGCCACCCCCGCGGAGGCCTGGGCCCCCCTCCCCATGGGGGGGGGCTGTGTAGGGCCCCAGAATAGCTAGGGACAGCCCTGGTTGCAGAGTCACTCAGTCCTGATCTCATAGTTATGCACAATTCACAGAATTTGACTTACCATACACACAGCCGTAGTTCTTTAGAGTCACTCAGGAATACCTCTCTTATTTCTCTTTTCTTGACTTCAGTAGGAATCTTGTCTGAATAAGATGTAAACAAGAATTTCAGGATCAGGATTGACAAAAATAAGACAAAAATATAACAACCATAAATAATAATTTATAATGTGAAAGTTCATAGTACATTGAAATGTAGTGTTGCAGATTTGGGGTTTAAGTATGGAAGTCTATACAGTGAGAAAGGTATCGGGAAGTAAACGGTAAATATAATTACTGCCTAAAAATAAAAGATATTAATAGAGCATATAAATGATTGCTGTCATTCCTTTTGTCTCTCAGCTTTCCCCATGCTCCTTATTCACTGCAGCCACTGTTTGTGAGGTTTGGCATCTTTTTGCTCTGTGCTTTAGCTCAAGTATCTTTTCCCCTTTGGCCTCTCACCAGTAGTCAGAAGTTTTACTTGCCTTCTAAGAAAGGACCATAGTGAATCTCCTAGGAAGAGCCAGAAGCTCTTCAGGGAAGTTTGTGTTTTTCTATGGGTGAGATTGTGCAACCTTCCATCACATGGCGTAGTACCTTAGGTCAGGAATAGTCCTACTGAAATCAGTGAGCCTGGAGTACTACACAAAGGGGAGTAAAGATGGCTGAATGTGGCCCTATCTGTTTGTACAGCTTGACCAGATGTCCCGATTTTATAGGGACAGTCCCAATTTTGGGGACTTTTTCTTATATAGGCTCCTATTACCCCCTACCCCGATTTTTCACATTTGCTGTCTGGTCACCCTAGTACAGCTCCAACACAATGGGGCCATAACCATGGGCACTACTGTAGTATAAACAGTAAATAATAAGGATGGCAGAAGCAGGTTAAAGAAAGAATGTTTATTAGACAATTGAGGAAAAAGCAGGAATCATGAGGCACTTGGATAAGTTAGATTTCTGTTTCTCTGTAGTTCTTCTACACCTTGTTTTCGATCTGAACCCTTTGAGGAAACCTTGGGAAGCTTGATAACACCAAAGATAAGGTTTATTCCCCCTTAATTTTTCCAGAGCTCAGATTCTTCCTTTCATTCTCTCCTCTTCCTCCTCTCTCCCCTCCCTGGCGCATCCTCGGAATTATAGTTCCTGGATTCAAAACTACAGGACCACCTAGGAATTAACTTCCAAATACAAAATGGGATAGTCATCTGCACCTAGCTAGATACACCAACACCATGCTAAGTAGCATAAAATATATTTAGGTCTAAGACTGCACCCAGCCTCAACTAAGTAGGTCAATATGTTATGGTTTCAGTTCAGTGAACAAAACACTTACATCCTTAGACTTCTGTCTCTCTCCTGCAGGCAGTCAAATCTCTCTCAGTTTGTCAATGCCCTAGCTTCTCAGACACCCACCTTTGTTGTACTCTCAGTTACCTTTGAAGATCAGGTGTCAATCCCTGCATTGCCATTTTAGCCTTGAAGTCCTCTTTTTATATTACTTCCCAGACAATATCATTTCCTCAATTTCAATATCTCCATGGGAGCTTATCACTCTATTTCCTTTTCTACACATCCTACTTTTGTACATAATTTGAGTGAGCGCCACCATGTCTAGATAAGCTGTTATCTAGTATTTCAAAGGAACTCTGTTTGCATTTGAGAGATGCAGGCCATATCAGTTATTTAATGCTATCAGAAAGTGCACATACAATGGACTACCTTCCCCAAACACTGGTTTATCCCCTGCTGATGAAGGCCTCTTGACATTTATATGGCTGCCCTTGTCCCACAATGACATTCATATTCCTTGTCCAGACTCAGGGAGAATTCTCCCACTCTTCAGGGCATACACGCCCTAAATGAATTGTTAGTGGAATCAAAGAGTCATTCCTACAAATCCTAGTCTCTATTGACTGTCAATTCACTTCATCATGCTAGTCTTGCGTGTCCTGGTGGGAAGAACTTGGTCACAGTGAAGGAGGGACAAAGGGAGTCAGAGTTCAGGTCAGAAGAAGTGGCGAACAAAAACTGAGGTGAGGCCAGTGATTTAGGGCTTGTCTACCCATGGAGTTATCCCAGATTAACCCCATGTGTGAACAATCATATTCTGGCTTCACAGAGTTAATGAGGGATAATTAACTCCAAGTTTAGAAAATAGCATTGCTGCCTGGCTAGATTTTGTACTGCTTTGCCAGACTCAGACTATGACTAGACTGGAATCATAGACTATCGGGGTTGGAAGGGACCTCAGGAGATTATCTAGTCCAACCCCCTGCTCAAAGCAGGGCCAATCCCCAGGTGCCATTCCCTCCTCCCATTTGGGACACATTAGAGTGAGCTACAGTTCATAACCTCATAGTCCGTGCTGCAGCGCCATTTAAGAATAAGGTAAGGAAAATGACAAAACACCATAAAATACATGTATTGTGTGGGTGGGTCTAAAACACGTTAGTAATAATTAGCTATAGTCAGCACTAAGACCCATTTGTTGTGGAGGATGTGTGTGGCCAGTGGCTGTTTTTTGCTGGTGGGGGTCTGGCAGTGACTGGCTTGTCTGCGTCTTGGCAGTGGCAACACTATTGGACAAGCCCTTATTGTTCAGGCTTGGGGGCAGTTTCCATGTTTCCTCTTACTTCTATCCTAGTAGCTTTCCTTCCTGAGTAACCAATCATCCAGCCATACGAATGGAATTGTCTCCCAAGACATGCAATATTTAGCCTATAAACACATTTGTCTTTGATCCTCATGCAAAATATATCCAGATACTATACTAAAGAATTACAAATAAAGGCTATTAATAGCAATTACGTTAAATTTATTATTGGAGATATCCTATTTCCTAGAACAGGAAGGGACCTTGAAAGGTCATCCAATCCAATCCAATCCAATCCAATCCAATCCCCTGCCTTCACTAGCAGGACCAAGAACTGATTTTGCCCCAGATCCCTAAGTGGCCCCCTCAAGGACTGAATTCACAACCCTGGGTTTAGCAGGCCAATGCTCAAACCACTGAGCTATCTCTCCCCCCAATTTTCTTTTGTACAATAACTTAGACTCTCCAAGTAACTGCAAAATAGCTCTATTTAATTAAATGGTAAGAAGAACAAGAAATCCATTTGTAATAGAGAGCTTTAAATACTGTTCCATAAGTGTTGTTCTTAATCACATTGGATTGTATCTTACTCTATGAATAATCCCACTGAAAATACTACACATGTATTAAGTTACTACTCATTATATGTATGGATGGAAGAATAGGCCCTGGACAGTGAAATGAATGTTTTAGTGTAAATGTATAACCACACTCTGTTATACCACTGAGGATCTAATTGTTGGAAGGGCTTGTTTGAGCCTTCAGCCTCAACCCTGAGCAATGGGTGATGTAATTATCTGCCAAAGAAAGGGATGCATATTCAGAGAGTCACAATTCCTTTCCTGCTTCCATCCTGCTCTAAGGGAGTTATGTCAACCCTTCGAAGGGTTCAGTTTACTCTCTCCCTGCACCTTGCCACTACTCTGGTTAATGAGTAGGGGGGAAAGGAGGAAGACTGCTCCCTTCCCATCCCTCTGTAGTGCTTCAGTGTAGATACTAGCTATGCCAACAGTGTGGGTTCCTCTGTTGGCATAGGGAATCCAATTTCCTGAGAGATGGCAGCTAGGTCGATGGAAGAATTATTTTATCAACCTAACACTATCTACACCCAGGTTTAGGGTGGATTTTTCACACTCCGAGAGATGTAGCTATGCTGATGTAAATTCACAGTGTATACCAGATCTCACACCCAAATGCCACAGAGGCCAAGCAAGGCAAATGGAGGGAAAATACTCCTATGCTTGTCTTTCACAAGATGAGGATCGTAAAAAAATATCACCACATTGATATAATCTGGGCGGCCCATTAACATGGCCAACAATATCAGTTCTGTGATTGTTAAAGATTGGTCAGAAAATGGATACAGCTTTTGTTAACTGAGAAATAGTACTTTTCATCTGACCCAACAAAATAATAGATAAAGGTTAACTTGCTAATCGAGAGAAGGCATCTTACTTATTGGACTTCTTAAATTAGGTAGGTATTCTGTCCTACTCTTCTTCCAGTAACTGTGATAAATCTGTGATTGATCCATACTTGCAAGTGCCAGAGTTCAGTGAGATAATGGATACCGAAGAGGGAAAATCATTTCAGGCATATGATTTAAAAGTAATTACAGGACTGAATCAAGGAGGGATTGTTAGTGAACAAGATCCTTCACAAGAAGTAGTAATTTTAGTTCAAACAACAATCCCCATAATTGTGAAATTATATTACTTCAAAGATTGAAAGAGTTTCTACCGTTATAAAATCAGGTTTTAAAATTATGGGACTTGATTCCAAAACAGTGAAGTCTGAGGAAACTTGCCTAGAAGAATATGAAAAATTTCACCAAGCTCTGTTTGTCTAAGGAGAGTTTAGCTGAAATGAGTATATAAAGTGAACAACCACCCGAGATTAAAAATAAAAGCTATACCACAAACAAAATAAAAGGACAAAAAAAAGAGAAATAGTTAGAAATAAGGCTAATAGATTTTGTAGAAAGATTGGCAAATGCACATATAAGAACATGTGTTAAGTACTGGAATGTGAGTAGCCTTCCTAATGACCAGAGTGGGAGTCTGGCTTAGTGATTGGAGCAGAGGTGACCAGGCCTAACAGCCAGAGCCTGAATCAGGAGCCAAGTTACCAAGTCCAGAGAGTGAGCTGGAGCGAAGAGCCAGAGTATCAGCCGGAGCAGGGGCAGAAACCAGGAGCCAAGGTGAGGAAACCAAGAAAAGGATCCAGGAGCAGGAGCAAGCAAGAAACAGACCCAGAAAAACAGCTACAAGTGTGGTATGCTATTGAGGAGCCATTAACCCAGCCCTGCTGCAAGGTTTAAGAATGTACCTGCTGGAGTCTTCAGCCAATCAGGAGGTCAATTTCATTAGCAGAATCTGCTGAAGGCAATGGGGTTCAGCTGTGGGTCCCTGACACCTTGGTAGATGCATTTAGATATTTGGCACAGTGAAACAAGCACTGTTGCATTTATTTCAACATGCGTTGATTTGACTATTTAATCCCATATGAGCACTCTTTGGTGCAGCTATGGATCTATTTAGATTTTGCATGCAAGTAACCAGCCTATCTGAATGTGAAATTGTTAGACTGCATATTCAAATATACTCATATCTGTTTCTCCCATGGAAGAGCTGGAATCTCTAGCACTTGAGTCATTTACAACTTGAGTTGGTAAAGTACTGGAATATATTAGAATATAGGGAGCAATCCTGCACTAGCCAGGGAATGAACTAGTTGACTGAACAGGTTGTTTCCATCACACATTTTTAGGAATCTGTCTGTTAAAAACCTAACAATGGCTACATGACCCTCAATGGGGTTGCTACCAAAAATGCAATTATTAAAGAAGTTTCAGTAAAGAAAAATGTAATAAAGTTGTTTAAGTACTATTTATCATCTTGGTCTGTTTAGCCAGAGGACGAAAATTTAATATAACAAATGAAAGACTTCCATCAGACAAGAGGTACCTCTGAGATGCATGTCTTGGAAAAAAGGTAATTTCCAATTTTATCTTTGGTTTGAGATCTAATGTGGGTTGCATCTAATGATTATTGAAGGCTACAGAAATGGCTTTATTGCACAGAATTTTAATTTATAAACAGGATACTGTAAAGGGTGCCCTGAAGCCTTTTAAAATGAGAATAAACCTGTTTGTTGAAGTTTCATTATTTTATGATTACAGTTGTATATTTGTCACATGACTTCAAAGACTTTTAGGGGTTTTTCTTCTCAACATCCCAGCTAGCCTGAATGAGGCCTAATCTCACAAGCCGGGCCTTAAAAACCTCTAAAGATGGAGATTCCACTACCTCTCTAGGTAACCCATTCCAGTGCTTCACCACCCTCCTAGTGAAATAGTGTTTCCTAATATCCAACCTAGACCTCCCCCACTGCAACTTGAGACCATTGCTCCTTGGTCTGTCATTTGCCACCACTGAGAAATGCCTAGCTCCATCCTCTTTGGAACCCCCCTTCAGATAGTTGAAGGCTGCTATCAAATCCCCCCTCACTCTTCTCTTCTGCAAACTAAACAAGCCCAGTTCCCTCAGCCTCTCCTTGTAGGTCATGTGCCCCAGCCCCCTGATCATTCTCATTGCCCTCCGCTGGACTCTCTCCAATTTGTCTACATCCTTTCTATTGTGGGGGGCCCAAAACTGGATGCAATACTCCAGATGTGGCCTCACCAGTGCCGAATAGAGGGGAATAATCACTTCCCTCATTCTGCTGGCAATGCTCCAACTAATGCAGCCCTTAGCCTTCTGGGCAACAAGGGCACACTGCTGACTCATATCCAGCTTCTCATCCACTGTAATCCCCAGGTCCTTTTCTGCAGAACTGCTGCTTAGCCAGTCGGCCCTTAGCCTGTAGCGGTGCATGGGATTCTTCCGTCCTAAGTGCAGGACTCTGCACTTGTCTTTGTTGAACCTCATCAGATTTTTTTTGGCCTAATCCTCCAATTTGTCTAGGTCACTCAGGACCCTATCCCTACCCTCCAGTGTATCTACCTCTCCCCCCAACTTAGTGTCATCTGCAAACTTGCCGAGAGTGCAATCCATCCCATCACCCAGATCATTAATAAAGATGTTGAACAAAACAGGCCCCAGGACCGACCCCTGGGGCACTCCGCTTGATACCGGCTGCTAACTAGACATTGAGCCGTTGATCACTACCAGTTGAGCCTGACAATCTAGCCAGCTTTCTATCCACCTTATAGTCCATTCATCCAATCCATACATTTTTAACTTGCTGGCACGAATACTGTGGGAGACCATATCAAAAGCTTTGCTAAAGTCAAGAGATATCACATCCACTGCTTTCCCCATATCCATGGAGCCAGTTATCTCATCATAGAAGGCAATCAGGTTGGTCAGGCATGACTTGCCCTTGGTGAATCCATGTTGACTGTTCCTGATCACCTTCCTCTCCTCCAAGTGCTTCAGAATGGTTTCCTTGAGGACCTGCTCCATGATTTTCCCAGGGACTGAGGTGAGGCTGACTGATCTGTAGTTCCCCGGGTTCTCCTTCTTACACATTTATAACTTGACTCATGTGAGTCAAATCATTGAGCTTAATGGAATTACTCACAGAAGCAGAATTACTCACATGCAGAAGTATTTGCAGGGGTAGGTTCTAATATAACTTGTCCATAATTGTTTACTTATGGAAGAAACTTTGCTCAGAGGAGAAGATTCTTCCCAATCCACATCAGTTAGCATTTTGCTTATATTAGAAGCATAAGGGTACGGTATATATTGCTTATACAAGTTTTTATCCTTTCTAACTTAACTGAAAAAGGGAGGAGGCAAGTAAGTGTGTGTGTGTGTGTGTGTGTGTGTGTGTGTCGGGGGAGAAGGATAGAAAGAGGGGGAAAAAACCTGAAAAAAATTAATATTGATTTGAATCAAATTGAATTGAAACAACATTTTTCATTTGAAATCAAAACATCTTTTCATTTCGCTCTGATGGGGAAAAAATCAAATTTGAAAGAATACACCAATTTTCATAAGGTTTGAAAAATGATTTATTCCAACCAAAAAAATGTTTGATCAAAACATTTTGACCAGTTCCAGCTCTAGTTGTTTATATAAAATATCTAATCCTTTAAAGAATCCTGCTAAACCCATGGTTTCAGTCACCACATGACTTTCACAGATTAATGTTGTGTTTAACATAATATTTTCTTTTATCAGTTTTGAATGTCACTTTACAATTTTTTAAGTCAGGGTGAATAAAAGTTCCCGTCTTTACACCATTAATTATTTTGTACATTTTGATCATGTCCTCTCTTATCCAACTCCTCTCCAAGATAAAGAGGCCCAATTTTTTAAATCTGTCTTTGTGAGTTTTTCTATGCCTGTAATCATTCATTCATTCATTCATTCATTCACTGAACCCCCTCTATTTCTGCCATATTATTTCTGTGATGGGATGACCAGAAGTGGAAGCAATATGCCATATGAGGAGATACTATGAATTTATATAATGGCATAATATTTTCATCCCACCCATTATTAATGTATCCAAATGTTTTCTTTGCTTTTTTTTTTTGGTCACCACTGTGAACTGAACAGAGATTTTCACTGAGCTGGCCACAAAGATTCCAAGTCTTTTTGCTGAGTGATTACATAATTTAAAATCCACCAATGTGTATGAGTAATTCAAATTATTCCCTTTAATGTGCACTATCTTGCATTTATCAACACTGAATTTTTCATCTGCCACCATAATGCCCATTTATGTAGATTTGTGAGAGTCATCTCTAGTTCCTTGCAGTCTCCTTTAACCCCCAAATACCTAAACAATGTTTCATCTGCGAATTTTGCCTCCTCACTGTTTGTTCCATTTTCCAGATCATTAACATTATATGTATAACACTGATACTTATATGTATCCTTGAAGCACCCACTGATAATCTTTTGCCATGTAGAAAACTAGCCATTTATTTCTAGTTTGTTTTCTGTCTCTAGTAGTCCATGATAGTAATCAAACTCCCTTAACAGTTTCTCATGAGGGACTTTTTCAAAAGGCTTTTGAATAATTCCTAATGATTCTAAGATGTATGCTGTATTGAACAGAAGTTAAAAAAAATCAGAAGCTAAAAGTAATTTTGAATTAGGTCAGCAAATTCTAAACTAACTAGGTAGCTAGAATAACTCACCAAAGACAACTCCTTTACAAGGTACAGAAGAGCCATGGCTGCTGGAACATAAAAGAGTTTAAGTATTTGAAGCACATATTGACATTGGCATAGGTGCTGAAAATCTTTGACCCATTAATAAAAAACACCAAGCTCTCAGCAGATGTTTTCAAAATGAGGGTTAGGTCGGTATTGTTATAGACATGATTCTAAAAGGCTGCCGATAAGGTGCTCTGTGAGAATCATGACAGCAACAGAGAAAATCAATCTGGAAATTGAAAAAAGACGCTAGGCTTTCTCTGACTGTTCAAAGTTTAAACACCAAACTGACCAGAAACCACTAATTTCAATACATGAGGGGAACTGGAGAGAATCACTGAGAATACAGTGATTATTTCTTCTGACGGTATATAAATAGAGTGACCAGACATCCTGTTTTTAAAGGGACAGTCCCGTTTTTTGGGACTTTTTCTTATATAGGCGCCTATTACCCCCCCACCCCCTGTCCCGTTTTTTCACAGTTGCTATCTGGTAACCCTATATATAAATATGATTTGACCTGTGACAGATCAAACTCCCTGTCCGGATCTTGAGAGACACTGGAGCCACCTGAAAAGAGTCAGCCTCAAACCCATCATTTCTTCTATGCTTCTTGAAAGGATTCAGGAACCAGGCAGGAAGATGGTAAGAACCTGGGAGATCAAGGCAACTGGAGTAGAGTATCCTATATACCTGAACCGCCCAGGGTGTATATATCATACACGGGCTGTCAGAGTCTCCCATGTCTACACTGCTATTTTTAAGCAGTAGTAATATCCCGCTACCTCACCCCTGCTGGACCCTTTCCCCACTGCCTCCCTCCCCTCCGCCAGAGTCTCTTTCTAGAGTCTCTCTCTGCAGTGCATAGCTGCTTGCCACAGTGACAAATGTCTGCCTTTCACTACAGCAAATAGCTACAAGTGTCGTTGTGGCTGTACTCTATGCTGGCATAAAGTGTAGACCTAGCCAAACAGATTGAACAATGTGATGGCAGCAACAGGCATGTTAGTTCCATTTTTGGAGAGGAGATGGGTAAGGAGGGTTAATTAGGAGGGAGATCAGCTAAAGGGAGAGAAAAATGAAGGGAGAGGAGGGGGGACACGTAAGGGGAGAAAAGAATAAGAGAGGGAATTGTGGAATGAGGCTGAGGTGATGAAATAAGGGGGAGGGGGGGAAAGGATTGGAGCAGACAGGCAATCAGCTCAGGGCAGAGGAAGTCCAGTCAAACAACTGTACAAAGTTCTCAGACTGTCTGAAGTTCTCTGCTTTGGCTGCTGCTGCTGCTCCTGCCACCTGGAGTCTCTGGCTGGTTCCTCTCTGCAGTTCCCCCCCCCCCCCACCCGCAGGGTCAAATGGCAGGAGGAGAGGAAGCACCACTTGGATCCCAGTTTCCTCAAGGTGTGTGTGTGTGGGGGGGGGGGGGGGTCTCTCAGGGAGAATACTGGGGGGTACCCCTAGCTGGGCCCCATATTATTCCTCCCCCCATGTGCAGCAGTGGCTGCCTCTGCAGTTCCTGGCTGGAATCCCTAGACTTGCAATTCCGTGGGACAAGAAATACCTTGTTGATGGAACTGGTCAAAAAAAGGGGAAGGTTTTTTCTGTGTGAAAAATGCATCCTTTTTTCAATAAAACATTATAAAAAAGGAAAGTTTTATGATCATCCCTATAGTAGTAGTAGTACCATCCATATTTTCATGTCTGAATATTGATGATGTTATAGTAGAATGTTTGGAAGCCTTCTCCATCAATTGCTAGTTTTAAGCACTCAACAGTTGACTTCCCAGTGATCTGCCACACACCATCTATCCATCTCCTCACTGGTCATCCTCTACTACGATGACCCACCACCATTCCTTCCATGATAATTTTCTCAATGTTATTTCCTCCTTCGTGACCTTCTTAAGGGTATCCCATTTAGATCTCAAGCCTCTAGTTATCACCTTTCTCAGGGCAGAAACCTATATTTCTCCCCCTCCAGACTGGGGATTTAGGCTGCAATTCCTCCTGCAATTCACTGTGATCAACTCAGTAAGTCTGAATTTAGTTCAGCACCTGCCATAAGTCCTGTTCTCTCCCAGACACAATGATAGGGTTGACCAGTGACCAACCAGCCTTTATAAAGCAAAGTATTTATTCATTCATAATGAAAGCATTACAGAGAAAACCTATCTTGAAAACAACAAACAACTTCTATGCATACTTACCACGTAATACCTATCTACTACATAAGAACGGCCATACTGGGTCAGACCAATGGTCCATCTGGCCTAGTATCCTGTTTTCTGACAGTTGCCAATTCCAGATGCTTCAGAGGCAGTGAACAGAACAGGGCAATTATTGAGTGGTCCAGGCCCAGCTTCTAGCAGTCAGAGGTTTAGAGACACTCAAACAAGGGGTTGTGTCCCAGACCATCTTGGCTAACAGCCATTGATGGACCTATCCTCCATGAATTTATCTAATTATTTTTTGAACCCAGTTGTACTTTTGGCTTTACAACATCTCCTGGCAATGAGTTCCACAGGTTGACTGTGAATTATATGAAGAAGTACTTTCTTATGTTTGTCTTAAACCTGCTGCCTATTAATTTCATGCGGGGGAGAGAGCTGGTTCTTGTGTTGTGTGACGGGGAAAATAATACTTTCTTATTTACTTTCTGCACACCATTCATGATTTTATAAACCTTTATCATAATCCCCATTAGTCGTCTTTTCTCTCTCTCCTTGTATGGAAACTGTTCCATACCCCTAAACATTTTTGTTGCCCTTCTCTGAACCTTTTTCAGTTCCACTATATCCTTTCTGAGATAGGGCCACCAGCACTGCACACAATAGTCAAGGTTTGGGCCTGGATTTATATAGTGGCATTGGGATATTTTCTGTCTTATTATCTACCCCTTTCCTAATAGTTTCTAACATTGTTAGCTTTTTTGATTGCCATTGTATATTGAGCAGATGTTTTCAGAGAACTATCCACGACTTGATCTTTCTTGACTGGTAACAGCTAATTTAGACCTCATCATTTTGTATGTTTAGTTGGGATTATGTTTTCCAATGTGCATTACTTTGCATTTATCAACATTGAATTTCATCTTCCCTTTTGTTGTCCAACCATCCAGTTTTGTGAGATCCCTTGGTAACTCTTTGTAGTCAGCTTTGGACTTACCTATCAGTAATTTTGTATCCTCTGCAAACTTTGCCACCTCACTCTTCACCCCCTTTTCCATATAATTTATGAATATATTGAACAGCACTCTTCTCAGTACAGATCCTTGGGGTATTATTCACTAAACCCCAGTTCAGAGAGGTCCATAATGTATACCCTTTGACCCCATTGATGGACAGTTGTCACTGAGGGCAAAAGTTGACCTGCAGAACCTTTTGCAGCTGGCGATGATGTTGAAGAAAATAACCATGCTGGTCTCCCAGATCCAGATTGTGTCTACAGGGAAATCTCATGAAAGAAGGCCCAGAGATGACTGAGAGAAGGAAAGTATAAAGGGAAGGGTTAGGTTTTGAGATGGGAAATGCTGCACATTGACCAAAGGTTTCAAAGTCCTTCACCCTTTCAGCAAGGTCTGTCCCTCTTGGCTACAGTGACATGTCCCTTATTGGATCTGGTGAGAGTACCCCCCCCCCCCGCCCAATATCAGGCTGCACACTTTATACCATTCTCAGTTCTTAGTTTGGTAGTCTTCTTTAACAAGTTTAAAACAAGATATGCAGTTTCCCCTGAGAGAAGGGTGTGTGTGAAGGGGAAGTGAGGCTTCCCCAGACTTATTTACCTATGTAGGGATTTGCATTAAATTATCCCCAGTGATTTTAGTTCCTGACTGGGCATTCATGTTTATGTGACTCCCCCATCACCTCCACTGTGTTGTTTGCCTTGTTTTAGGGGAAAAAATAACCCCTTGACACCTGGTGGGTAACAATACAAGGGGAGAAGGGAAGCCGAGTCACTTTTTTCAGCAAAATAAATCTGATGTTTTCCAGTTCTTCACAATCACATAGGAAAATTTTATCACAGTTGAACATACCACAACTTCAACTGTGATCAAGCACAATAAATTCAAATGTACAAGTCATGGAGTTCCTAGGATTGTAATAATAGGTAACTGACCACAGTTCAAGAATATAAAATTCCTGGATTCTCCTAAAACTTTCAACATAAGACATCTGAACCTAAATATATACAATCAAACAGATGAGCAGGATGTATTAATCCATACGAGGCATAGTTCATAGTGATGAAACTGCTCCAAAAGTCAGTGGGTGCCAGTGACTATCCATATTTAGGACTACTCAGCTACACAGCTGCAATGTGGAAAGTTACCAGCTAAGCTTCTGCATAGTAGACATACTGAATTATCTGACAGAGGCATAATGAAAGGATGAATAATGACTCTGTGATCTTGGCAAAGAGCTTAAACCAATCAAACCAGATAAAAAATTAAGGCAGATGCCCATGACCTTCATCACAATTCAAACAAAAAGACACTGAATTTGGAAAGATGGTCACTGGCCAGAACAAGCTACGGTGCGTAAAGAAATGTTACCTTGTGCATATTCAGTGAGCACATAAAGATCTGCTAAATGAAGCTGAGAACAGGAATGAGGAAGAAAATGGGTAGCTATAGGTGATAAGAATGATGTGAGAGCACATACTCCAGCTCAAAAAGCTTAATAGATTGATCTGATTTTGTACAATATGTGAGAGACTGAATAGATTATATATATATAAAAAATGCCTAAATGCACTTTGATTTACATTAGATCCAGAAAACCATTAAAGCATCCAAAAAAACGGAGACCAGCTGATAAATGTAACAACGTGGAAGATGTTATTAATTTCTGTGGTCATTTGTTGGAATATAGAAAGTACACACGCTAAAAAGGCAAGATGTGCTATATAGTATTGAAGTTAAGCAGGATTTTAACATTTATATAGGATTCTATGCAGTGACTTCCTGTTGATTCATCCAGATTCTCTCACACAAATCCAGACAGGCTTTGTTAAAGTGTAAACACATCAGTGCTACTACAATTTGCTGTTTCTAGTTTTTTTTAACATTTGTATCGCAGCAGTACCTAAAGTCCAATTAGGACAAGGTTGTCTAGTGCTAGCTGCTATACAAACAGAGAAAATGATGATGCCTGGCTCAGAGAGCATACAAGCTAAAAGTGATCTTGAAACCTGCCTGAGTCATTAAAGAAATAGAATATGAAAAACTGTGTCACTTTTTCCAACAGCATTAAGAAAGATCTTCTCCTGCCACTGTCTTCAACAGCATTTGCATAAAAACTCTTCACGCTTGTGAGTATATGCTTAAAATTCTTCTTCCTCCTCATTAAACTGAAAACCTCATGTATTTTCATAAGAGGCCTTTTCACCTGTATTATTTTTCTTCTTTTTAAATGAGGAAATCTCAGCATTGCTTCATTACTTTCTCTAAGCTTTGTTAATTTAAATTCCTACATGTGTCACAAGTTTCTTCTGTTTTCCCCATACAAAGAAAGAACAGGGTACTTTCAAACTAAGACCTTGTCTTCCCACAATTTGGAAGGGTGCAAAGGAATTTCTGTAGGTGTGGCTCGCTGAGTTTCTGCTGTAAGAATTGCTTTAACACTGCTGGGATTTTGCTGCATTAATGATGATGTGCTAGAGTGCTAGAACCTAGGGCTAGGTCTACACTAGGATGGCGGGGTCGATCTAAGATACGCAACTTCAGCTACACGAATAGCGTAGCTGAAGTTGGCGTATCTTAGGTCGATTTACCTGGCCGTGAAGACGGCGGTGAGTCAACAGCTGCCACTCTCCCATCGACTCCGCTACCGCCTCTCGCCGCGGTGGAGTTCCGGAGTCGACGGCAGAGCTATTGGGGATCGATTTTTATCGCATCTACATTAAACGCGATAAATCGATTCCCGATAGATTGATCACTACCTGCCGATCTGGCGGGTAGTGTAGACGTACCTTAGGATAGGCATCTTTCTATTTTTTTAAATCTAATTCAGCTGGAACCCAGTTTTAAAAACTAATTTAGTTAAATGGGTGTAAAACCCTGCCTGGGCACTCTGAATTCAATATAAACCTAGTTTATATCAATTTAGATTCATTTGACTCCTTATCAAGGAATTGACTTGGGGTATGTCTACACTGCAAGTGAAGGTATGTGTGTAGTGTGGATAGGCATACAAACACTAACTTTAATCCAGTTATGTGGATAACACTAGTAGTGTAGATGTGGCTGCATAGGCTTCAGTACAGACTAGCAACTGGAGGACAGGCCCACTGGAGAATCTAGGTACCAACTATGCCTGTGCCATTACTGTTGTTACCCTTGTTAACCATCACACCGGCATTTGCAGTGTAGATATACCCTTCGTTTAACTTGATCATATCAAGTTAGCTTAATATCAGAATAAGCCAGGTTTAAATCCCCTTCCATTGCAACTTTGAATATGATAAAGTCTTACAGATTTACTTCAGTTTGAAGACAGCAGACAAAAAAGAGCAAATATGAAGTGTGAAATCCTGGTCTTGTTGAAGCCCAGGACCCATGAGATGACATTTATTGCACCAAATTACTTTCCCTCTTTGATTTATTGGCTGTCCTGGGGCCTGTCCCAGCAATTGTACAGACATTATCCAGAGCTGTTCCTAAAGAGATAATTTAGCCCTTTGCAAAGAGATTCTAACTGCAGCCTCCTTTAAACTTCTTTGCTTGCTCTTACCTTTTCTTTTTGCCTCTCCAATCTATCTGACTGCTTTAGCATCTGAGATAGTTTGTGAGAGACATAGACCACTCCTTTGCATATTCCATTTTGACTAATCGCTCAACATTAGGATCGCACACACAGTTCCAAAGGTAACCGCATTTGTAACTAAATCTATCAAACCCCTCACAGAAAATCATTAATTTTATTCCATTTCCCTTGCCAGGAATTCATCTTGCACACTTGATGTACAGAATCCCCATTTTGGTACACTAAATAAGATCAAAGGTTACACAGTGTATTCCAGATTCATTTGAAAAAACTAATCAGATCATTATGCTTTAGATGGCTTATCTTCTGGGAGACTTTTCTTTAGTGAACCATTATTTTACACAGTTAAAGATCCATTCAGCTAAAATACAATCAAACTCTTTGGAATTTTACAGCTGGTCCAATTAAAGAGACACACCACCCGAGCAAGTTAGGGCCAACATTTAGATTTTGTAAAAACAAACCTTTACAAAACAGAAAGCCAAAAATATTTTTTCTAAAAAATATGGATTTTTTACATGACAATGAAAGTGGTTATTTTTTAAAAGGAATAACATTTCCCAGTGTTTTAAATCCAGACATTATTGCATCCTGCTAGTGTATGAGAACTAAAAAGGGGAACCAAATTAGAAGCTCATTGTATATATATAAGTGCATTTTACTTCAATGTCTTAGCTGAGTGAAATGCAAGAAAAAACAGAATGTGGGGCCTGATCCAGCTTCCAGATGGAGTCTTTCACTGGAAGCTGAATAAGATCCCTGGTGAAGAGTAAATTGGATTTTTAAAGCTATTTTACTTTTAACAATTGAAGCTGTTAAAGACATTTTTTAAAAAAAGAATCTTAACTTAAGAATGTGTCTAGCCCTTCCAAATCTATCAGATGTAGCTATTGAAAATTTCTGATTACTGTTATAAAAAGCTTCATAAGAACAGAGGAAAAAAGAATACATTCTCAATAAGACAAGCTCATACCATTATTTTATCTCCTTTAAGGAAATAAGTGAGTAAGTTTTCATGTTTATTCATAGCTGCTGCTTTCATTATTTCTTGCTTTATTATGTGTCATGTTCATGCATTATCTAGAAGTGAGAATAAAGCTTTTTTAAAAAGTTCCAATGAAAAACATGGCTACAGAACAAGTGTCAAAGCTTCACCAACCAATAACACTGCTCTACAGCCAAAATGCTTCTGAAATAAACGTAGTCAAACTTTACTAATTCTGGGTCACTGAGAATGAAAATGATGCTTAAAATTGTTGATTGGCTCTAGTTTTCAAGATATGCTATTGGGTCAGTATATACGACCCTTGACTTGGGAATGGCGGAGGATAAGTGAGTTATAAAGGGAAGGGATCTCAATTTAAACCAGAAATGACTAAAATACATCTTTGACTGGATCTATGAATAAATCTATGACTGGGTTTGGACAGTACTTGCTTTTTAGGCAAAACAATGAATGATGCAATCTGAAGCTGGTATTGCGTCATACATGATATGAATTGCATCATGTTATTCCTAGAAGTCATGGATGATGCAATCATAACGAAGCTTACATCACTCTGCTGAACAAATTGCCCTATATCAGCTCTAGAAATCATACAGTGTCATGCTCTCTTATTTGTCAGTGTTTGATTTTGCAAAGGGACACATTTCTGATTAGCCAAAGTGAGCAGAGATGCCTCGTACTTGTGTGAACAGTGCAGATAACTTCTGCTATGTTTGTGGTGAAGTGACTTTTGCATCCCAAAAGCGCAGTATAACCACTATGGTTAAGAAAGCCTATCACCTTTCTTTTGGCTGCAAAATTGGAGATCAGGACAAGAGGTGGGCCCCACACATATGCTGCAACACTTGTGCAACAAATCTTCGCCAGTGGTTGAACAGGAAAAGGAAATCTATGCCTTTTGCAGTGCCAATGATTTGGAGAGAGCCAACAGATCATACCAGCAATTGTTACTTCTGCATGGTGCCTCCAGTTGGGAAAGGTGTGTCAAAGAAGAAAAAGTGGACTGTGCATTATCCAAACATTCCATCAGCTATACGCCCAGTACCCCACGGAGAAGGACTGCCGGTTCCTGATGCACCAGAGTCATTCTCACTTGAGTCAGACGAGGAAGAGGAAGAGGATGAAACTTCTGGTCCTGAACCATCAATGTCACAGGACCCACATTTTCTCCCATCCTCCTCCTCTGAACCACACCTCATAACACAAGGTGAACTGAATGACCTTGTCAGGGATTTGGAACTACCCAAGAGTAAGGCAGAGCTGTTGGGCTCCAGACTACAGCAGTGGAATCTCCTGGCAGGTGATGTTAGGGTTTCCATGTTCCGTGACCGTCAAAAGGATCTTGTCCCATTCTTCTTCATGGAAGGTGATCTTGTAGCCTGCAACAACATCGATGGTGTGATGGCACCCCTCAACATCCTTCACCATCCAGATGAGTGGAGACTGTTCATTGATTCATCGAAGACGAGTCTTAAAGCTGTTTTACTGCGTAATGGCAATGGTTTGCCATCAATTCCAGTTGGTCATGCAGTCCAACCAACTTTTGAGGTGCATAAACTATGACCAACATCAGTGGCAGCTTTGTGGCGATCTGAAGGTTGTTGCTCTCTTGCTTGGTCTGCAGACTGGATACACAAAGTACTGCTGTTTTCTCTGCGAATGGGATAGTCGTGCAAGAGATTCCCACTACATCAAGAAAGATTGGCCACTCCGACAGTCATCGGAGCCTGGGAGGAAAAGTGTTCAGCATCCACCACTTGTTGAATCAAGGAAGATTTTGTTACCACCCTTACACATCAAGCTGGGTCTGATGAAGAACTTTGTCAAGGCCATTGACAAAACACAAGCAGCTTTCAAGTACCTCCGTGGAAAATTTCCAAGGTTAAGTGAAGCTAAGATAAAGGAAGGTGTCTTTGTTGGTGCTCAGATTCGTGAACTTCTTCGAGATGATGCATTTGACCACGCACTGCGTGGCAAGGAAAAGACGGCATGGAAAGCCTTCCAGTTAGTGGCAATAAATTTTCTCGGAAACAACAAGGCAGACAACTACAGGTTGTTGGTGGAAAACCTCCTCAAGGCATACAAAAGCCTTGGTTGCAACATGTCACTAAAGATACATTTTTTGCACTCTCATCTAGATTTTTTTCCACCGAACTGTGGAGCAGTGAGCGACGAGCACGGCGAGCGATTTCACCAGGACATTGCAACAATGGAGAAATGCTATCAGGGCAAATGGAGCCCATCAATGCTTGCAGACTATTGCTGGACAGTGACAAGAGATGCTCCATTTAATGAATACAAGAGATAAGCCAAGAAGCGCCGAGTAGACCCTGAATAGGACTAAACTATGTACAGAATAGTTTTTTGCCTTTTGTTTCATAATAAATTTTATTTATATAACCCTTTTGCTGATTTTTAAAGTGTTACATAAACAGGACAGGTGAAATATTATCATGTAAAGCAACCATAAACACATGAAAAGACCTAGGTTTACAATTGATGATTAAAACTCTACTATCTACACAATATACATAGACATAAAATGTAAAAACTTAAATATCTTAGAAACAGTAGCCAATCAGTTGTTTTAATTGTCATATTTGAATTCAGCACATCAAAATACATAATAAATAGCACATTTTATCTCTGAAGCAGACGACTTCTCAAAAATTGTAGACCAGTGTAATTTGACCGTTCTCCTTCTTCGGTAAATTGTGAACTCTACCTCAATATACTCTATGGACAAAGGTCCTGGTTTGAGGGCTTTTTTTTTGGTTGGCTTTTTGTGTATGTGATTTATATTTTGCAGACTTCAAACATATGTAAGAAAAAATAATGGGTACATTTCAAATTACATTACAGCAGTCTGGTGATTTTTGGAGTAAGAGCTAATACAGCAAGAGAAATGTTACATGTTCCAGGTTCATTAACATCATTGATGATTAGAACAGAGCCTGTAAATGTTTCACTTCACCCCCTCTTAACAGTTATCGGATACATCTTTGTACATTTTCTATAAGACAAAGAAGTTAGGCAATTTAACGAAGCACTTAAGCACATCCTTAACTCTAAGGATGTCACTAATTTTATCCTCATTCAGCAAAGAACTTAAACATGTACTTATCTTTATGCCTATGAGTAATGCTTTGTCAAATCAGGGTTTAATTGAGTTGCCTGTGAGCTTGACTCAGGTTATGATTTTTACAGAGTTAACAGGGTGCACTCTGATGTTATTTTTATTATGCCCACCAAGAGTAATTCCTTTGTAAACTAAATTGTATATAATATGGGAGGTTTGCTGGGGTGACAGGGTGCAGAGGGGCCAGAAATGTAGGCAGCCATGTTTAGTGCAGGCAAGCTGATTGGTTATTACTTACAGAACTTCCTATGAGAGCAAGCACTTGCATTTGCACTTTATGCTGAAATAAAGTACCTGATTATGCAAACTTCTGACTCTGATTGGATCATATTAGTCTTCAGAGTAAGTGAATTTGCATGGTGTATAGTTATTGAGAAATAACCATACAGTGATTATACAATCATAACCACCTCTTCTTTTGCCAGTGAGTCAGAATGCAGGGAATTGTCTTAACCTAGAAATAAATGTACACTTGTCGGGTCAGCTTTGACTAACTAAGAATTTCATTTCAGGGTAATGCAATTTAAATGTAGGAACTTTCTGATCTACACAATTTTTTAAAAAACCTTGGTTTACTTATCTGAAGAGCAAGAGATACATATAGTAGTATCAGATTATTTCATTTAAATAACTGTGGAGAATAAAGGAGAAATCTGTATTATTTTGCATGATTATGGGTAGCTTAGTTTATCTGCTTGATATTATTCTGACTGTACAGAATTAAATCAAAGGAGGTTATTAGGGAGAGCAAACAAGAAACAAAAAGATGATCAGAAAAGACATCATAAGGTAAACAACTTCAAGGGAGTTAAAGGAACAATAGAAGGATCACTATTTGGGAAGATACCTTTCCAGGCAAAAAAACCACATCTGTTTTGGCAAGGCGATAAATCTAGAGATCAAAAGGACCATAAACAGATTAAAGTACACCCTGGAGAAAGAAAGTGGGTGGGAATTAAGTGGGCAACAACTGCTTGAGAAGAGAGACTGACAGATAGAAACTGCAACAGGTCTTGTCTGTCTGTCCCTCCCAGCCCAGAAGAAGGGGTACCTGGGGCTGAGTGGAATTTACTAATACTTGCAAGCAAAAGGATATGGTGTGGGTAAGACCCAGTTTTTTAGGCCTTTTGTTCTTTTAACCCTTTTCTTTGCTTATGTACTGTAGTGTGAACAAACAATATGTTAGTTTTGAAAAAAAGCTGTTTGGAGTCACTTGAATCAGCTGCCATTCACTTCCAGGAATTCTCCTGCAGGGGCCAAGTCCTATTGGATCAGCTAGAGGAGCCCAGTTGGTAACCAAAGATGCTGTGACAGAGATCCAGTCTAGGAATTGTTGAACTGCAGGGTTCCACCCTTCAGAAAGGGGAAGGATGCTGAGCCTAACCTGAGTGGTGCTCGTGACAGGAACTGCAAAGGGGTCTAAAACACTCTAACCATGACATTAATAAAGAGATATTGAATCCAGACAATGCATGATATAGGATACTTTTGTATTTAATTTAGAGGACATACTCATGAAATATAACATCTAAATAACCTGGCTTCGACTCATCTACTACCACTGCCTTCTTGATAATTCTAAAATTATTGGATTAAATTTGATATATAGAATTATCAGCCCTAGGCAATAAACTCTCTCTTTGGATTACTACCACCCAGTGTAGCATAACCACACTTACATCACCCTTTACCTTCTAAGGGGATTCGAGAAGAGGATTTTGTTTTTAATAAATGTTTTATACTTTAATTTTTTCCCCTCCAATCTTTCCTTTCCTCACCTTGTAGGCAGCTAAAGACCAAATTCACTTGCGGATTTGTAGGTTTTCATAATCTGGTCAGGCTCATGTATCACAAGCACTGTATAGGGAAAATAATGTTGTTCTTTTAACTCCCCTTCTAAAACTTTTCCTTTAGCAGGGGAAGCTATGTAAGGCATTTAGGAAATAACACCTTCATTACAAGTGTTAATGTGACATCTTATTAATCCAGAGTTATCATTAGAAATACAAAACCCTTGTTCTAAGATAGTAGTGGTTTTTTTCTCTTTTGATTCAGTTATATTATTATTGTTTCTCTTTTTTTGTAAGGTATAAATTGTGATTGCAATTATTTGGCTTCTCCACAGGTTTTTATGCTTTTGTAAGATTATATTTGTCTCAATAATTAGGTTACTAGCAGAAAGTATATTCTCTTTATTATCAGCAAATACATTTCTGCTGAGTCTTGGGGAGTTTGTTTCCTGCTTACAGATTTTTATTTTTTTACTTCTAAACTTTAACCCAGATCAGAGAGTGATTTAATGACTCAAAAAGGTTAAAAAGTTTGTCGTCGTCTGCTATGTGGAAACCCATTTGAGGTGGTCAAGATGCAATCCTGGGGGTTTCCACAGCCTTGAATGTAGATTCTGTAATACACAAGGTCACCATAATGCTTCTTTTGGGGGATGCTGTAAAATTTTAGTACATGGTCATTAACATAGACTAGCTTTACTGAGAACATTAAAATGATAAGGCCTGTACTTGTACATGTACCATCACTTGTATCACTACTGCATGCCCAGCACTAATATCCCTGCATATGCATGTTAATGTTTGTAAAGCACATGCTCACACAAAGAAGTTGGTCTGAAGCCCCAATGAAAGACAGACTCCACAGTGTCATATATGCATGTATATGAACCCCCTATTTGTATTTTGAAAGCTAAACCTCACTGCGGAAGTATTACTAACTGTGCTGTCACTTGAGAAGTGCAGCAGACAAGTTGCAGGCCTCATGAGACCTTGAATTTTGCTGCGTGGAATTAACAGTTTTCAAGATTTATTTATTTAAATTATCATCACATTGAAATGAAAGACAGGCTAAGTATTATAACCAGTGGAGCTCTGAGTTACATTATTTTTAACTTGTTATTTACCCTCCCTTTAATGGTTCTATAGTCAATGTGGCATTCTTGAAAAATGTCAAATTGACAGCTTGGAGACTGAAGCCCTCTATTTATCCACAGTACAAGCATAGCATGGGCACCAACAGTGCAAATCTCTCTCTATTGCCCCACAGATTATGTGTCAGCCCATTTCTAAAGCTTTTTGAGCAAGAGGGTAGTGAAATCTCCATGCCTATCTGCTTCTTGGAATCTTTTTTTCTAAAAAATGCCAATGAGGGTGCCAATTAGCACCAGTTGTGCTGACTGTTAGATATGCTTTATGGATTCCTGTCCACAGAAACTGCACTGAGGTTTAGGTTTTTTATGTGAATTTTATCCCTGTGAAAGACTCAGTGGTTTATCAGTAGTGAGGATGCAAAGGAAAATGTCCTCCCTCTAAGCTGTCTGTTCTCTGGCTCTGTGTAGTGGCCTCTCCCTAAAAATGTATTGACATTTGCTAGTACACTTCACCTCCTTTGTGCTATCCTGGAAAGGCTGAGGAACCAGTATTTATTGGTGAATCTACTCCATAGAATGTATCTTATATATTTCTGTTGCTTGCTGTGACACTTCCCAGGGACACCTCATGATCACTTGCTCTTAGCTTGAGGAAGTTTTGTCTGTGGCTCAGCTCCCTGACTCCACTAGGCCCTGGCAACACAAGCACCACAGTCCAGATCTCTGCAGGCCTCTCTTGCTCAGGTTAGCAATAAGCATGCACCAACTTCGAATCCTCCAATTGGTCGCTCTGGAGTGCCCAGTCCCTGTTCCACTGAACACTCTCAGAACTCTCAGCTTTGCTACTCCCAACTCCAGATCTCCGCTCTTAACACAGTATTTAGATAAATTTATTCTTCTGTCCACTATAAATGTATCAAAGAATAGAGTGATAGAAAGTAAGAAAATTGGAAACAAATAGTTACATATAAAAAAAATGAGAACATTCTTTTTAGAATTAAACTTAACTCACAAGGCATTCCCCGATGTCCTACAAGGTAGCTTACCAAGTCCTTTCCCCAGTGTCTTCAAATAGGTTGGTGGGGGTCCTGTTTCCTAAGATCAAGCCCGCTGATGGCTTGTCCTCCCACATTGAAGGATGCCAGGGTTTCTCTATACACTCTCAGCTGTATTACACCAGATCTTTGATGCTCACCTGAAAATAGGATTTCCCCAACCCCTGCTGCTTACCTGTCCGTTAATTTATTTTTGAAGTCACCACAAGCTCTTCATTAGCATTTGACTTAGAGTTTGCCTTCTGTTGTATCACATAGAACAAATGAAAGTCCACCAGGGCGATAGGTGTCTCGCACCTTCTGTCTGGAAAAGTTTGTGTCAAGATATGCTACCTTTGAGTGACCTGATTTTAACTACAAGGCCTAGACAACATATATTTCAGCATATATACATAACTCCACTACTATTTTCCATATGTAGATCTCACAATGGATATGATGACCTGTGTGATACAGGCTTTAATTAGAGACCGTACATGACAGAGACCGTATGTGACATTCTTTTGGTGAACCCACGGGATCGCTGTACCCCTATGTACCACTGTACCCTCTGCCAGTTGGCGTCAAGAGATCCTGGCTTCAGATTTGCCATATAATTGTGCTAATGGGAGCTGCGGGAAGTGGCATGGGCTCCCATTGTCCGGGAACGGCGAACTGCGGTCACTGGGAGCTGCGGGCGGCCGTGCAAATGTAAACAAACTGTCTGGCAGACCACCACCGGATGGGCTGCGTGCCACCCGCGGGCCGCAGTTTGCCCACAACTGGTTTATACCATGAGTATTGAGGATTTGTTTGTCTTATTTTTTTCCTGTCTGGCAGAAAGTGGATGTTCTCATTACCTCTAAAAATGCTTAATTTTTTTGTGAATCTTTCTAAGTTATTTATCTCAATGATATCTTGTGACAGTGAGTTCCACAGGCTGACTAAAAAAAACCCCACAGCATACACAATGGATTTATTGTCTTTCATTTCTTTGGTTGTCCTCTTATTCTGGTATTTTAAGAAAAAGAAAATAGTTGAGCTTGAATGCTCAATATATTGTTTCTATGTCTCATGTGTCCTATATCATCTATCTCCTCTACAAAATAAACAGTCTCACTCTTTTCACTCCTTGTGCAGAAGTAATTCCATTCTTTTAGTCATTTTCATTGCTCATCTCTATCCATCCTAACTTCTGCTCTGTATCTTGAGATGGGATGACCAGAACTGAACACTGAAAGTTAAGGGTGTACCAAAAATTGACATAATCTAGGCCAGTGGTTCCCAAACTTGTTCCGCCGCTTGTGCAGGGAAAGCCCCTGGCGGGCCAGGCCGGTTTGTGTACCTGCCGCGCCCGCAGGTTTGGCCGATCGCTGCGATTTTTATTCCCTTCTTTTTATTCCCTTAAATTAGAAACCAGCAAGTAGAGCATTATATAAAATAGTAAGACTCCCCTATTCTAAGCCATTTTTATATGCCCACTTACCATCACATCCTTCAAAATGGGACTTTATACAGTACCATATCTGCCTGCTCTGGTGGTAATCTTACTGATATCTTCATAAAACAACACTGGAATAGTTTGATATATACCTAAGTGAAACTATGTACATATCTAAATCAACATGGATTACTGGAAATCCAGCACCTTCCTATCTGAGGAACCTTTTTTGTTAATGAAAATGTTGACTAGATAATATCACCATCTTAGGATGGAAGTTTTAAAAAGCCTCATTGTTGACCTTACTCTGCTCCCACTGACGTCAACGGCAAAACTCTCATTGACATCTGAAAAAATGCCACCCTTAAGTCTTCAACAATAGTTGAGGGATCTATGGAGCAGGGGTTCTCAACCTGTTTCTTTCTGAGCCCCCCCCCCCATGTTATAAAACTCCACAGCACATCTGTGCCACAACTTTTTTTTTTGCATATCCAGTAGATTAAAAGCTGTATTAAATTGTTAGTTATACATTTACACACACACACATAATATAAAAGAAGGATAATATAGGTAAAAAATATGTTTGCTTTACCTACTCAGTGTGAAACTTGTTGCTCTGTGACGATGTGGGGGTATCTTCAACAAGCACACATTCATGTCATGGTCAATGTTCATCCTGGCTTGGTAGTTTGTTTTCATTGATGTCATGGCTGACCTGCACAGCCCCAGCCCCTACCCCTCCATGGACTGGTTGAACTGCACAGCCCCAGCCCTTCCACCAGCGTTGCAGGGCTCGGGCTTCAGCTTTCTATCCTGGGCCGCAGTGAGTCTAATGCCAGCTCTGCTTGGGGGAACTCCCTGAAACCTGCTCGTGGCTTCCCACGGACCCACAGACCCCCACTTGAGAACCGCTGCTATGGAGGAGAGTGAACCCTGGTATTTTTGCCCCATCTTTGCTGTTCTGTAGAGGATCATATTTTGTTGAAAATGTTTCCACTGTCTTGATCTTTGCTGACAGAATTTCTATCCCTATCCCAGCCCTTTTAGGGGGAAAAGTAAAAGGGAGTCTTTTGTTAAAATTTCAGCTTGCTATTCAGGCACTTGTAGTTGATGTATTCTTCTCCTCTAGAACTAAATAATGCTTTGAATCTGAGCTGGTTGGTTCTTTTCTTTTCCCTTCTTGTTTCAACTTTGTAATTTCCTCTGCCCTTACTTCTTTTAGGAGATTTAAAAGAAGACTTTGAAAACAAATTGAATAAGTACTTTGAAGATGAAACGTGCCATGGAACTGTTAAATTTTATTATGATTAAATTGTGTAACTACAGTGCCTATAACAACATTGTTGCACTGAAGAGTGGTTTATTTTACACAACCAAATGCAATTTATATGTTTTTTGGAGTTAACTCATCTGTGTAGTACAATGGTGTGTCAATTTTTAAGAAGGATTTGCTGAATTCTTATAGGAAAATTGTATTCTCACTGAGCAGATAAAAGCAGGAACTAGCCCTAAGTTCTTTAGTCTTTTATTAAGCCCTTCTAGTGCAGAGTAGCGAATACAATTAGATAAATTTAGCTTTGAAACACTTCCTTGTAGTATAGAGTACTATAGGCTAGAGGGATTCTTTTAAACCTATGCTTTAGTTTCTCCTCTAGATTATTTTTTCCTATAATCAAACCTAAATTCACAGCTGAATTAATAATGATTGCAACTACTTATGCCATGCAAAAAGCTTCTATAGTCAGAGTGGGTTAGTGACTGAGGGTATGTCTACACTACGAAATTAGGTCGAATTTATAGAAGCCGGTTTTATAGAAATCGGTTGTATACAGCCGATTGTGTGTGTCCCCACATAAAATGCTCTGAGTGCATTAAGTCGGCGGACCGCGTCCACAGTACCGAGGCTAGCGTCGACTTCCGGAGCGTTGCACTATGGGTAGCTATCCCACAGTTCCCGCAGTCTCCGCCGCCTATTGGAATTCTGGGTTGAGATCCCAATGCCTGAATGATGCAAAACAGTGTCGCGGGGGGTTCTGGGTACATGTCGTCAGGCCCCTCCCCCTCCATCAGAGCAACAGCAGACAATTGATTCGCGCCTTTTTACCTGGGTTACCTGTGCAGACAACATACCACGGCAAGCATGGAGCCCGCTCAGCTCAGCTCACCGTCACCATATGTCATCTGGGTGCCGGCAGATGTGGTACTGCATTGCTACACAGCAGCAGCTAACTAATTGCCTTTTGGCAGGTGCAGTATGACTGGTAGCCTTCATCAGCGATCTGGGTGCTGGCAGACGTTGGGCTGGCAGACGTGGGGCTGCATTGCTACACAGCAGCAGCCCCTTGCCTTTTGGCAGTAGATGGTGTATTAAGACTGATATCCATCGTCGTCATATTGCAGTTCAATCAGAGGCACCTGGGCAGACATGCTCAGTCCTATTGAACCGTCTTGATGATGATGGCTATCAGTCTTAGTACACTATTTTCTGCCAAGCACCCAGAAGATGCCGAGGGCTATCAGTCATGCTGCACCGTCGGCTGCCAGCTTAAGATGTAAAAAATAGATGGACCAGATTTGTTCTGTATTCATTTGCTTCCCCCTCTCTCCGTGAAATCAATGGCCTGCTAAACCCAGGGTTTTGAGTTCAATCTTTGGGGGGGCCATTCTGTGTGACAGTTGTTTGTGTTTCTCCCTGATGCACAGCCACCTTTGTTGATTTTAATTCCCTGTACCTGTACGCCATGTCGTCACTCGCCCCTCCATCAGATACTAGTTTCGCGCCTTTTTTCAGCCCAGACGCCATAGCACTGGGATCATGGAGCCCGCTCAGATCACCGCGGCAATTATGAGCACTATGAACACCACGCACATTGTCCTGGAGTATATGCAGAGCCAGGACATGCCAAAGCAAAACCAGGACCAGCCGAGGAGGCGATTGCAGCGCGGCGACGAGATTGATGAGGAAATTGACATGGACATAAACCTCTCACAAAGTACAGGCCCCAGCAATGTGCAAATCATGGTGTTACTGGGGCAGGTTCATGCCGTGGAACGCCGATTCTGGGCCCGGGAAACAAGCACAGACTGGTGGGACCGCATTGTGCTGCAGGTGTGGGACGATTCCCAGTGGCTGCGAAACTTTCGCATGCGTAAGGGCACTTTCATGGAACTTTGTGACTTGCTTTCCCCTGCCCTGAAGTGCCAGAATACCAGGATGAGAGCAGCCCTCACAGTTGAGAAGCGAGTGGCGATAGCCCTGTGGAAGCTTGCAACGCCAGACAGCTACCGGTCAGTCAGGAATCAATTTGGAGTGGGCAAATCTACTGTGGGGGCTGCTGTGATCCAAGTTGCCAGGGCAATCAAAGACCTGGTAATATCAAGGGTAGTGACTCTGGGAAACGTGCAGGCCATAGTGGATGGCTTTGCTGCAATGGGATTCCCAAACTGTGGTGGGGCGATAGACGGAACCCATATCCCTATCTTGTCACCGGAGCACCAAGCCACCGAGTACATAAACCGCAAGGGGTACTTTTCAATGCTGCTTCAAGCCCTGGTGGATCACAAGGGACGTTTCACCAACATCAACGTGGGATGGCCGGGAAAGGTACATGATGCTCGCGTATTCAGGCACTCTGGTCTGTTTCGAAAGCTGGAGGAAGGGACTTTCTTCCCGGACCAGAAAATAACCTTTGGGGATGTTGAAATGCCTATCGCGTTCCTTGGGGACCCAGCCTACCCCTTAATGCCATGGCTCATGAAGCCGTACACAGGCAGCCTGGACAGTAGTCAGGACCTGTTCAACTATAGGCTGAGCAAGTGCCAAATGGTGGTGGAATGTGCATTTGGACATTTAAAAGCGCGCTGGTGCAGCTTACTGACTCGCTCAGACCTCAGCGAAAAGAATATCCCCATTGTTATTGCTGCTTGCTGTGCGCTCCACAATATCTGTGAGAGTAAGGGGGAGACATTTATGGTGGGGTGGGAGGTTGAGGCAAATCGTCTGGACGCTGATTACGCGCAGCCAGACACCAGGGCGGTTAGAACTGTGCAGCAGGGCGCGATGCGCATCAGAGAAGCTTTGAAAATGAGTTTTGTGACTGACCAGGCTATGGTGTGAAACTTCTGTTTGTTTCTCCTTGATGAACCCTCCTCCCCCCCCCCACCTGGTTCATTCAACTTCCCTGTAAACCAACCACCCCACCCCACCCTCCCCTCCCCCCTTCGAGCACCGTTTGCAGAGGCAATAAAGTCATTGCTACTTCTCATTCATGCAATCTTTATTAATTCAGCACACAACTAGGGGGATAATTGCCAAGATAGCCCAGGAGGGGTGGGGGAGGAGGGAAGGAAAAGGACACACTGCAGTTTACAACTTTAGCACTTATTGAAGGCCAGCCTTCCCATGCTCAGGCAATCATCTGGGGTGGAGTGACTGGGTGGCTGGAGTCCCCCCCACCGTGTTCTTGGGCGTCTAGGTGAGGAGGCAATGAGACTTGGGGAGGAGGGCTGTTGGTTACACAGGGGCTGTAGCGGCGGTCTCTGCTCCTGCTGCCTTTCCTGCAGCTCAACCATACGCTGGAGCATATCAGTTTGATGCTCCAGCAGCCGGAGCATCGACTCTTGCATTCTGTCTACAAGCTGATGCCACCTATCATTTTGAGCCCGCGATTCAGCCCGCCACCTCTCCTCTCGTTCATATTGTGCTTTTCTGTAGTCAGTCATTGACTGCGTCCACGCATTCTGCTGTGCTCTTTCCGCGTGGGAGGACATCTGGAGCTCCGAGAACATATCATCCCGAGTCCGCCGTTTTCTCCTTCTAATCTTCGCTAGCCTCTGCGAAGGAGAAACATTTGCAACTGGTGGAGGAGAAGGGAGAGGTGGTTAAGAAAAAACACATTTTAGAGAACAATGGGTACACTCTTTCACATTAAATTTTGCTGTTCACATTACACAGCACATGTGCTTTCGTTACAAGGTCGCATTTTCCCTCTTATATTGAGGGCCTGCCGGTTTGGTGTGAGAGATCACTCATGCAGTGCCAGGCAACAGATTTCGGCTTGCAGGCAGCCATGGTAAGGCACACTCTTTTGGCTTTTTTAACCTTCTTAACATGTGGGAATGGTTTCAAACAGTAGCGCCCTCATTTCCCATACCAAGCACCCGTTGGGTTGGCCATTTAAAATGGGTTTGCAATGTAAAAGGAGGGGTTAACATGCAGCACAAACCCAACTAACCCCCCTCCCCTCCACACCCAATTCTCGGGGATGATCACTTCACCCCTCCCCCCCACCGCGTGGCTAACAGCGGGGAACATTTCTGTTCAGCAGAGCAGGAACGGGCACCTCTGAATGTCCCCTTAATAAAATCGCCCCATTTCAACCAGGTGATCGTGAATGATGTCACTCTCCTGAGGAAAACAAAGAGCGATAAGGAATGGATGTTGTCTGCATGCCAGCAAACACCGGGACCATACGCTGCCATGCTTTTTTATGCAATGATTCCAGACTTCGTGCTACTGGCCTGGCATGGTAAAGTGTCCTACCATGGCGGACGGGATAAGGCAGCCCTCCCCAGAAACCTTTTGCAAAGGCTTTGGGAGTACATGAAGGAGAGCTTTCTGGAGATGTCCCTGGAGGATTTCCGCTCCATCCCCATACATGTTAACAGACTTTTCCAGTAGCTGTACTGGCCGCGATTGGCAGGGCAAATTAATCATTAAACATGCTTGCTTTTAAACCATGTGTAATATTTACAAAGGTACACTCACCAGAGGTCCCTTGTGTGCCCTCAGGGTCTGGGAGCACGCCTTGGGTGAGTTCGGGGGTTACTGGTTCCAGGTCCAGGGTGATAAACATATCCTGCCTGTTGGGGAAACCGGTTTCTCCGCTTCCTTGCTGTGAGCTATCTACATTATCTTCATCTTCCTCGTACCCCGAACCCGCTTCCCTGTTGCGTGATTCTCCATTGATGGAGTCAAAGCACACGGTTGGGGTAGTGGTGGCTGCACCCCCTAGCATCGCATGCAGCTCCGTGTAGGAGCGGCATGTTTGCGGCTCTGCCCCGGACCTTCCGTTTGCCTCTCTGGCTTTGTGGTATGCTTGCCTTAGCGCCTTAATTTTCACGCGGCACTGCTGTGCGTCCCTGTTATGGCCTCTGTCCTTCATGGCCTTGGAGACCTTTTCTAATATTTTGCCATTTCGTTTACTGCTACGGAGTTCAGCTAGCACTGATTCATCTCCCCATATGGCGAGCAGATCCCGTACCTCCCGTTCGGTCCATGATGGAGCTCTTTTGCGATCCTGGGACTCCATCACGGTTACCTGTGCTGATGAGCTCTGCGTGGTCACCTGTGCTCTCCACGCTGGGCAAACAGGAAATGAAATTCAAAAGTTCGCGGGGCTTTTCCTGTCTACCTGGCCAGTGCATCTGAGTTGAGAGTGCTGTCCAGAGCGGTCACAATGAAGCACTTTGGGATAGCTCCCGGAGGCCAATAACGTCGAATTCCGTTCACACTACCCCAATTCCGACTCGCTAAGGCCAATTTTATCGCTAATCCCCTCGTCGGAGGTGGAGTAAAGAAACCGGTTTAAAGGGCCCTTTAAGTCGAAAAAAGGGACTTAGCCGTGTGAACGTGTCCAGGCTTAATTCGATTTAACGCTGCTAAATTCGACCTAAACTCGTAGTGTAGACCAGGCCTGAGTGACACCTCCCACCAAGTCAGGTAGTCAGAGTGGTGAATCAACAGTCTCCCATTCATTGACTTCAGTGACCATTGGATCAGGCACCAAGGGTATGTCTGTACTGCAATAACGGGGTATGATTGCAGCTTGGGTAGGTGTCCCAAAGCTAGCTTTAATCTATGTAGCTAGCTAGGATCCTGGAGGAGTGAAGCTGTGACAGTGCATGTTTCGGTGTGGGCTGCACAGCTCTGCCTAGAAGGCTGGTAATTACTGACAGGTCTAGTCCACACTGAAGCTTGCAGTATTGCAGCTTCAGTACTCTCAAGTACCCAAGCTAGCTTAGATATATCTAACCATTGACTTCAGTAGAGACAGGATTTCACCCAATACCTGGAAGAAAAGACTTTTTGACAGCCAGACTGATTGGGCTGCAATATAGTTACCCAAAGAAAAAGTGCTGAAAGCCCCATTAGAACAATTCTGCACAGAGATTAACATGATCACTTAGCAAGTATTTTCGATGTATAACTTCTGAATATACCAGTGTTCATTTTCCCCAGAGGTAACACAATTCATTTATCTGTCTACATGTTAAAGTTGGAGTTAAGTTCTGACACATTCAGCCTCTGAAGATAGTTTAACAAGACATGAATAATCTGAAATGACATGCAGGGAAATTTTGTTTAAACACGGAGGAATCAATAATAGCAGAGATAAATTTAAAGAAGTACTGAGAGCCTGAAGTGTGTTGTATTTGTTTTCAGAGGAGACAAAAGTTACCCTCATGATTATGAAGAATACTTCATAAAAATGTGGCTATTTCATTCCTCTAAAATGTTATTGGCAATAAAATGATCTTGGAAAGTTTTTGTTTTGCCACAAATAGAAACAGCCAGAACTGTTTATTTCTAGATAGTGTATTCTCTAGGGAGTTTTGGATATTAGCCTATGACACTCCAGGAGCAGTAACTGACATGAAGTCCTTGGTCTGGGGACTTGTTCAAATACACTGTTTGTTGTAAAGTAAACTATGTCTGACACTTCTAGGGCCATTATTATTTTTCCTTGCCATATTTCTTAGCTATTAGGTACTGAAACTGAAAAGAGAAATATTTCCTTCATGACATTTTGTGCAGTCATGTGACTGAGCATGGAGAATGTGCTCTAAAACCTTCATCATTCATGAAGGAGTACAGCTATGAAATTATGTGTGTAATTCTATTATTCATCTTAAGTGATATCAGTGATTGCTTTTTGGCTGTCAAAAGTATTCCTCCTGCAATGGTGGTTATCATGAGTGTATGGGACATATGCACCATAATCCCTAATGTGGTAGCTAGGGAGCCCCTAGGATTTCCCAGCAAGCATATGGTTGGGAAAAGAAACACTGATATATAATGTGTGATTGCCAGGATAATGGAGGATCAACCCTAGGATATAACCTAGTGAGGAGGGCTTTAAACTAGGTTCGACGGGGACAGGTGAGCAAAGCCCGCAGGTAAGTGGGGAACATGGAGACCTGGGAGATGGGTCGGAAACGAGAGGGAGTGTGGGCTATATTGGCAGAGAGAAAGGAGGGTCAGGACAAAACTGGGAGGAAAGATCAAACCAGTATCTTAGATGCCTATATACAAATGCAAGAAGTATGGGTAATAAGCAGGAAGAACTGGAAGTGCTAATAAATAAATACAACTATGACATTGTTGGCATCACTGAAACTTGGTGGGATAATACACATGATTGGAATGTTGGTGTGGATGGATACAGCTTGCTCAGGAAGGATAGCCAGGGGAAAAAGGGAGGAGGTGTTGCCTTATATATTAAAAATGTACACACTTGGACTGAGGTAGAGATGGACATAGGAGATGGAAGTGTTGAGAGTCTCTGGGTTAGGCTAAAAGGGGTAAAAAACAAGGGTGATGTCATGCTAGGAGTCTACTACAGGCCACCTAATCAGGTGGGAAGAAGTGGATGAGGCTTTTTTTAAACAACTAACAAAATCATCCAAAGCCCAAGATTTGGTGGTGATGGGGGACTTCAACTATCCGGACATATGTTGGGAAAATAACACAGTGGGGCACAGACTATCCAACAAATTCTTGGACTGCATTGCAGACAACTTTTTATTTCAGAAGGTTGAAAAAGCTACTAGGGGGGAAGCTGTTCTAGACTTGATTTTAACAAATAGGGAGGAACTCGTTGAGAATTTGAAAGTAGAAGGCAGCTTGGGTGAAAGTGATCATAAAATCATAGAGTTTGCAATTCTAAGGTAGGGTAGAAGGGAGAACAGCAAAATAGAGACAATGGATTTCAGGAAGGCAGATTTTGGTAAGCTCAGAGAGCTGATAGGTAAGGTCCCATGGGAATCAAGACTGAGGGGAAAAACAACTGAGGAGAGTTGGCAGTTTTTCAAAGGGACACTATTAAGGGCCCAAAAACAAGCTATTCCGCTGGTTAGGAAAGATAGAAAATGTGGCAAAAGACCACCTTGGCTTAACCACGAGATCTTGCATGATCTAAAAAATAAAAAGGAGTCATATAAAAAATGGAAACTAGGACAGATTACAACGGATGAATACAGGCAAACAACACAGGAATGCAGGGGCAAGATTAGAAAGGCAAAGGCACAAAATGAGCTCAAACTAGCTACGGGAATAAAGGGAAACAAGAAGACTTTTTATCAATACATTAGAAGCAAGAGGAAGACCAAAGACAGGGTAGGCCCACTGCTTAGTGAAGAGGGAGAAACAGTAACAGGAAACTTGGAAATGGCAGAGATGCTTAATGACTTCTTTGTTTCGGTCTTCACCGAGAAGTCTGAAGGAATGCCTAACATAGTGAATGCTAATGGGAAGGGGGTAGGTTTAGCAGATAAAATAAAAAAAGAACAAGTTAAAAATCACTTAGAAAAGTTAGATGCCTGCAAGTCACCAGGGCCTGATGAAATGCATCCTAGAATACTCAAGGAGCTAATAGAGGAGGTATCGGAGCTAATAGAGGAGCTATCTGAGCCTCTAGCTATTATCTTTGGAAAATCATGGGAGACGGGAGAGATTCCAGAAGACTGGAAAAGGGCAAATATAGTGCCCATCTATAAAAAGGGAAATAAAAACAACCCAGGAAACTACAGACCAGTTAGTTTAACTTCTGTGCCAGGGAAGATAATGGAGCAAGTAATTAAGGAAATCATCTGCAAACACTTGGAAGGTGGTAAGGTGATAGGGAACAGCCAGCATGGATTTGTAAAGAACAAATCATGTCAAACCAATCTGATAGCTTTCTTCGATAGGATAACGAGTCTTGTGGATAAGGGAGAAGCTGTGGATGTGGTATACCTAGACTTTAGTAAGGCATTTGATACAGTCTCGCATGATATTGTTATCGATAAACTAGGCAAATACAATTTAGATGGGGCTACTATAAGGTGGGTGCATAACTGGCTGGATAACCGTACTCAGAGAGTTGTTATTAATGGTTCCCAATCCTGCTGGAAAGGCATAACGAGTGGGGTTCCGCAGGGGTCTGTTTTGGGACCGGCTCTGTTCAATATCTTCATTAACGACTTAGATATTGGCATAGAAAGTACGCTTATTAAGTTTGCGGATGATACCAAACTGGGAGGGATTGCAACTGCTTTGGAGGACAGGGTCATAATTCAAAATGATCTGGACAAATTGGAGAAATGGTCTGAGTTAAACAGGATGAAGTTTAACAAAGACAAATGCAAAGTGCTCCACTTAGGAAGAAAAAATCAGTTTCACACATACAGAATGGGAAGAGACTGTCTAGGAAGGAGTACGGCAGAAAGGGATCTAGGGGTTATAGTGGACCACAAGCTAAATATGAGTCAACAGTGTGATGCTGTTGCAAAAAAAGCAAACATGATACTGGGATGTATTAACAGGTGTGTTGTGAGCAAGACACGAGAAGTCATTCTTCGGCTCTACTCTGCTCTGGTTAGGCCTCAGCTGGAGTATTGTGTCCAGTTCTGGGCACCGCATTTCAAGAAAGATGTGGAGAAATTGGAGAGGGTCCAGAGAAGAGCAACAAGAATGATTAAAGGTCTTGAGAACATGACCTATGAAGGAAGGCTGAAAGAATTGGGTTTGTTTAGTTTGGAAAAGAGAAGACTGAGAGGGGACATGATAGCAGTTTTCAGGTATCTAAAAGGGTGTCATAAGGAGGAGGGAGAAAACTTGTTCACCTTAGCCTCTAAGGATAGAACAAGGAGCAATGGGCTTAAACTGCAGCAAGGGAGGTCTAGGTTGGACATTAGGAAAAAGTTCCTAACTGTCAGGGTGGTTAAACACTGGAATAAATTGCCTAGGGAGGTTGTGGAATCTCCATCTCTGGAGATATTTAAGAGTAGGTTAGATAAATGTCTGTCAGGGATGGTCTAGACAGTATTTGGTCCTGCTATGCGGGCAGGGGACTGGACTCGATGACCTCTCGAGGTCCCTTCCAGTCCTAGAATCTATCTATATAAGGGATCTTGGCTATCTATAGGACTTGTATTATGGTCCTCCAGTCCTTGCAGGATGACATATTGAAAAGAGTGCATGAGGGATACCAAGATCTCAGAATGCTGGCAGTGAAGTTGAATGCCAGTGCGGTAACCCAGTATAGGCTAAAAATCTAAACCACAAGGTGAAATCATGTCAGTCTTGCAGAATGACCAGACAGACCCAGAGAACTTCTCATACAAAATTATCCAGCTGGCCTTGGGAAATATTAATTTTAGACCTGGGTAAATAAAAAGAGATCTATTTGGTAGCCCTTAAATATATCTTTTTGGCGCTGTAGACAAGTCAATAGGTCACAAGAAAGGTTAAGCATGAGCCAGATTCTCAGTTTGTACAAATCAGTGTAGCTGTATTGAAGTCACTGATGCTACACTGAGACAGACTAATTGAGAACCTGCCCCCATCTGTTTCATTTTGATATTCTAGAAGAAATGGTCATTGATGACAAGCCCCAGTTTGCCAGTTCTGAATTCCAAGCTTTTGGGATACAGTTTATCACCCACAAAGAAATGGCTAGGTTGAGAGATGCCGTTAAGACAATTGTACAGTTTGAAGATCCAGTATTTGTTCTGGACAAAACCCCATTCAAAGCCAAAACATAACCAGATCTAGACGAATGGTTAAACCTGCATCTATAAAATTCATCTTGATCTATAATTTATCACCAAATATTGTAACTTGTTAAAGCTTATTTATATAGGAACAACAAAGGAAAAGATGTGAGCATTTACCATTTCTTGAAATATAATAGGTAGCAAGCAGGAAGAGGTAAGGGAAGATCTTAGGCTGAAGATCTACAGTCAGAGACACAGAGTAGATTTAGAAGAAAGTGTTTTCTTTACTCTAATAACATTCTTTTTTCAGTGTTAGAAGAAAGTGACTATTTCTTTATCATTGTCCCAGGATGCTAACTTCACATCTCAAAGGCTACTTGCTGTACTTGTTATATGGATGAGAAGGGCTGGTCAAATTTTTCTTCAAAACTGTATTGACAGAAAAGTGGGGTTTTGATTATTATTTTTTTTTTTTTGCACAAAGCCTTTCATCAAAAATGAAACACCTAAACACTGAAAACTTTTGGTTCAGAAATGCTACCACAGTACATAATGGGACCTGTAGTTCAGGTGCCTCGTACCACCATTCTTCTGCACGAACCAGCTGCCCTGGTTGAATTACATCTCCCATGATGCACTGTAGCGGCTCAGCAACAGAGGAGACTGTGAGGCACCAGAGGAGACATAATTAGGGCCCTACCAAATTCATGGTCCATTCTGGTCAATTTCACGGCCAGAGGGTTTAAAAATTGGTCAATTTCACGATTGCAGATGTTTACAACTGAAATTTCATGGTGTTGTAACTGTGAGGGCCCCGACCCAAAATGGGATTATGGTAGAGGGGTGAATTGCAAAGTTGTTGTAGGGGGGTCCCAAGATTTCCACCCTCACTTCTGTGCTGCCTTCCTCCCAGCTTCCTACAGTTAGAAGAGATTCCCGGAGGTGGAGGTGGGTAGGATCTCCTCCATGATGCTGGGAGCACCCCAGCTGGGGGGCTCCTAGCTGCTAGTCCATGCCAGGGACAGATTAAGGCAGGGCTCCCAGCCAATTTGGGGGCCCCTCAGGAAAAATGGGTGCCCTATCCCAGAAAGAAGCTCCAGGGCAGAAGCACCTACCAGGTTACCCCAAGCCCCAGCAGGAGCCGCAGGGGAAGAAGCCCCGAGCCCTGGTGCCCCAGCTGCGCGGGGAGTGGAAGCCCTGAGCCTGGGCTGCCCCAGCTGGAGCAGCAGAGGAAGCTCCCGGCCGGGGCTGCAACGAGCCCTGGCTGCAGCCGTGAAGGGGAAGCCCCCAGGGGAGGAAGCCCTGGGCTCAGCGCCTGGTGCTACGGCAGAAGCCATGGGAGGATGTGGGGGACAGAAATCCGGAGCCCAGTTCCTGGGCTGCTGCAGCGCAGAAGTGAGGCTGTAACACCATAATTTCTGTGCTGCCTCTGGTGGTGGGTCTGATCTCCCCACCAAGAGTGGCTGTGCAGAGGAAGGACAACTCCTGTTCCTCCCCAGCACGGCCAGACTAGCAGCTAGGAGTCCTGGGCTCCCAGCAGCAAGGGAGATCAGATTTCATGGGGGAGGGCTGATTTCACCACATTTTTCACAGCTGTGAAATTGGTAGGGCCCTAGACATAATCCAGCCAAAGAACCCTCTGTGTAGGAAGTTGGGGGCATGACACACCTGAACTATGAATCTTATGAGGCACTGTGGTGGTATTTCCAAACAGAAAAAAAAACTTTCAGGTTTTGATTTTTTTTTTGAACACAGAAAGTCAAGATTTTCTAGGGGGAAAAAAGAAATCCCTCATTTTCTGACTGGCTCTATTACAGAGAACTTCAATTATTAGGGCTATCAGCCTGACATCTGTCTCCAGCCTTGAATTTACATATATAAAATTGATCATAGCAGTAATTTCCGTGATGCTTTTATTCCAATATAAAAAGCAAGGAAAAAAACCCAGTCAGTGTAGTAATTATCCTAAAAAACTATTCTCCTAACTTTTTATAATTGTTTTTATATTATTACAAAGATGAATTCATTTGTTGATTGTCTTACTCCTCTCTGGTCCCCAATCAAAAAACCAAAACAAAACTGTAAAATTATCATCTAATTTCTTTAAAACTTCTCTCTCTGCTGTTTTATATTTTTAAATGTTAAAGAACAGAGAACAATGAAATCAATGAACTAATTATACTAAATACTCTTCCTTTTTGTACAGGATGTGTCAGAACAACCAACATCTTCATCAAATCAATGAACTGATTAGTGTAAAAAGTAAAGACTTCCTTAAAGAGTCTTCTCTCCCTATCACTTTAGCTATCTGAAAGGAAGATATGATTCTTGTGAGATGATCTGACACCTACTTTATATTCCCAGATAAAAACTGCACTAATCTAAAGTTATGGTTGAGAGCATGTATACAAGTCACTTAGGGGTAAATCACATTACACATATTGTAACTGTCCCAAAATCAAGTATTACATCAGATTTAAAGTTAAATTTAAATAAAAGCTAATCTAGGGTGTAGAAATGCACAATTAAGGTGCTCAAACTCTGTCTTGTAGGCATCCCTAATATGAAAGAGGACAACTTTGCTTACCAGTGTAAGCGGGGGAATGGTCCCGCTATTGTGGGGAACTTTCCTGGCTTCTGCACTACCCCGGTGAAGTGGGCTAGCGACAGGATCCGAGTCCTCGCTCCCACTTCCTTTACCCAGAGGCCTCCCTGCCCTTGAGGACTCCCCTTCCACTCTCCTGTCTGGCAGAGTCCTCGTAAACCCCGACAAGGCTGGGCCCAGGATTCCTGGGGGGCTTGACCCCCAACCCTGCTGTGGTCACCTAGGACAGGGGCTAGGGTGTCCCCACTCCGGGGTACTCTCTCTGCACTGGGCACCTCCCTGACCCACTGATCATTTCATACAATTTAAAGCAAATACAAGTTGTTTAATTAACAATTACTTTTAAAAAAGAATAAGGAAAAATGGGAAAGGTTAAAGGAAAACCCATCACCCTGCTCTGTGGCAGGGAACATCACAAGCAGTGTCTCTGGAATGTCAGGGCAGTTCACAGTCTGTTCCTTGTAGGTCCCAGGCCTCCTTCTCAGGCCCTGGCTGTGCTGCAGGGACGCTGTGGGTTGGACACTTGCTCTGGCGGTGGCCACACGCTCTCAGGCTCTAGGTGGCAGGACCCTTCTTCCCAGCGTCGCCCCCGCCCGGTCGGGGTTATGATCCCCCTCCAAGTCTGGCCTGCAAGGCCTCTTGGCTGAGGTATCTCCCTGTGCTGGGCCCACTGCCAGGGTCCCCCTCACTCTCCCCAGCTGCTCACCGCACCCGGCTCCGGACTGCTCCAGCCCCAGCTCCACTCTGCCTCAGCACGGCGGCTGCTGCTGCTCTGCCTCCAGCTCCCTGGGCTGCTTCTCTGGCCTCTCTGGTTCTGGTTGCTACAGCTCTGCCCCCAGGACAGGTCTGCTCTGCAGGCTGCTTCTGTGACTCTGCTCCCAGCTCTGACCTGCTTCCTGGCTGCTTGTCTGGCCCCTCTGGCTCTGGTTGCTACAGCTCTCCTCCCAGGGCAGGTCTGCTCTCTCTGGGCTGTGCTCTGGCTTTGGGGCTGCAGCTCTGCTTCCAGCAACTTAGCTCGGGCCCCTGCTCTCTCCTTAGCTCGGCCCCACTCTGTCTGACCCAGCCAATTCCAGTTCACACGGAGGACGGGACTCCCCTGGCCTCCTGACTCTCTGATTAGCCTGCCCGCCCTGTCAATCAGGCTGATCTGGAGCATTGGCCTCTCCCCATTGTTCCTGGGGACTGTCAGTCTCAGGCTCCTGATTTGCCATCGACCCTTCCCCTTTTAGTGCTGGGAGCTAGCCAGCCAAAACACCCCCACTGAATGTTAGTAAGGGGGCAACAGTCCCCTTACACCAGCATCACTTAGGCCTGGTCCACACTACCCCCCCACTTCGGACTAAGGTACGCAAATTCAGCTACGTTAATAACGTAGCTGAATTCGAAGTACCTTAGTCCGAACTTACCGCGGGTCCAGACGCTGCAGGCAGGCTCCCCCGTCGATGTCGCGTACTCCTCTCGCTGAGCTGGAGTACCGGCGTCGACGGCGAGCACTTCCGGGATCGATCCCAGAAGATCGATCGCTTACATCCGGACCAGGAAGTAAGTATAGACGTACCCTTAGATTCACTCCCATTGAGAAGAGTAAGAGATGACAGCCATTTTGGATGAGGGTTGTGGAATTCTCTGTAGTAAACTACTATTCTCAGCCTTTGCTGAAGAACAACAGCAAATATGACCATTAATCCTGAAAGAAGTTCTCAAAATGTAGCCTATGTTTGATAATTCAATTAGTTTTAATTATATGGGAAGGTGAAAAAGTGCATTAGTCCATTAAGATCATTCAGGAGGGAAAAATGGTCTGACACAGGGTGCTACATTTCTTAAAGGATCTACTTAAAAAGTTAATTAGTTTGAATTAAAAATAACCAATTTGCATGTAAATTCTCAGAAAATTAATTCTGTGTTCCAAGAGTAAGTGCTGTAATTTTGGCATGGAAATACTTTTTTCCATACATAAAGTAGTTGAATCCTTGCTTTAAGTGCAAAATTCAACTCAGTTTTGCATCAGCTTCTACAATGAGTAAAAATGCACTTCTTCAGCTAGAGAGGTTGAGATCCCATTAATTCCTAAAGATAATTAGCAGAGGAAATCACCTATTGTTTTGACAGCCACAAACAAGTATCTAATGATGCTCTAACAGAGGAGTTGGCAACCTCTGGCACGCGGCTCGCCAGGGTAAGCACTACTTCCATGTTTGTACATTGCCTAGAACAATGGCAGTGGTGTAGTCCTGAATGGGTATCTACACTGCCAGTGTGAGCTAACATGCACTGTGTGTGCGCTAGGTCATGCTGTGCAGAGGACACCATTTTGCTCTAAAATGGCATTCTCCATGATGTGCAAATTCATACATGGCGCTACGTGAAGGATGCCATTTTGTTCTCTTTTGTGATCTGGCTCCACTACACCAGTGACCAATGGTTAAGGCCTTTACGTGGCTTCCCAGCACAAATATACATACATAATAATAGTAACAGGAATCTTACTTTAAAACTTAAGATTTTCATTGAAACAAAGGGTACAAACTATGTCCTTTGTACCACACTTCAAAACTCTTTGCCACTATTGTCACAGTTATTACACTTCTATACAAGTGCACTCAAAACCTCTCAAGAGCTTTAAATAGGGATTGATAGAGATCTGTTCTGTCCATACACCCATTTTATTTGACATTTTTATATAAATTGCACAAAGTGGCACCACATGGCTCTCAAATTCTGTGGAGTCAGTATATTGTGCATACTATCTTTTTTTCCTCAAATGTGAAGTTATTTCCTATATAGAAACAATTATAAAATGGTACTGACTGGGGAATATCGCACATAGAAGCTACTAACACCTGCTATTCTCAGCAGGAAGTTTATTCCTGTAATCTGTTACATTGTAAGGAGCAGGGTAGATATAAATGGTCAATTTTCAGAATTGAGAGAAGTAAATAGTGGTGTCCCCCAGGGGTCTGTTCTGGGACCAGTCCTATTCAACATATTCATAAATTATCTGGAAAAAGGGGTAAACAGAGAGGTGGCAAAGTTTGCAGATGATACAAAATTACTAAAGATAGTTAAGACCCAGGCAGACTGCGAAGAGCTACAAAAGGATCTCTCAAAACGGGATGACAGGGCAACAAAATGGCATATGAAATGTAATGTTGATAAATGCAAAGTAATGCACATTGGAAAGCATAATCCCAACTATACATATAAAATGATGGGGTCTAAATTAGCTGTTACCACTCAAGAACGAGATCTTGGAGTCATTGTGGATAGTTCTCTGAAAACATCCACTCAATGTGCAGTGGCAGTCAAAAAAGTGAACAGAATGCTAGGAATAATTAAGATAGGGCTAGATAATAGGACAGAAAATATCATGTTGCCTCTATATGAATCCATGGTATGCCCACATCTTGAATACTGTGTGCAGATGTGGTCGCCCCATCTCAAAAAATATATATTGGAATTGGAAAAGGTTCAGAAAAGGGCAACAAAAATGATTAGGGGTATAGAATGGCTTCCATATGAGGAGAGATTAATAAGACTTGGACTTTTCATCTTGGAAAAGAGATGGCTAAGGGGAGATATGATTGAGGTCTATAAAAGCATGACTGGTGTAGAGAAAGTACATAAGGAAGTGTTGTTTACTACTTCTCATAACACAAGAACTAGGGGTCACCAAATGAAATGAATAGGCAGCAGGTTTAAAACAAATAAAAGGAAGTATTTCTTCACACAATGCACAGTCAGCCTGTGGAACTCCTTGCCAGAGGATGTTATGAAGGCCAAGACCATAACAAGGTTCAAAAATTCATGGAGGATAGGTCCATCAATGGCTATTAACCAGGATGGGTAGGAATGGTGTCCCTAGTCTCTGTTTGTCAGAAGCTGGGAATGAGCAACAGGGGATGGATCACTTGATGATCACCTGTTCTGTTCATTCCCTCTGGGGAACCTCGCACTGGCCACTGTCAGAAGACAGGATACTGGGCTAGATGGACCTTTGGTCTGATCCAGTAGGGCCATTCTTATGTTCTTAAGTAATGCATGGAGATATCAACTTTAATCCTAATCTTTTTAAAAGCACCCATCTGGCACTAGCACAATGTCCAATCACTCTAATTTCATGAGTATACTTTTTTTATTTCATTGCAATCACATTAGCATAAACAGAGCGTGATTGACATTGATGTTTGCCAGCAGTTCATTTTAGAGGAGAGCATTTTCATGTCTGTTTCATAATATCTTTTATTTGGTAAGCACAAGGAGTGGAGTTGTAAGAGAAGATGTGCAGGAAAATGTTAATGAGAATAAGATGAATATTGTATCCAGCTTTTGTTATGTAGACAGGAGAGCCAATTTACCTCTATGTGATCTTCACACCCTGGCAGCGCTAAGAAGTAAGATGAAACAAAACTATTTCCTTCCTGTTTAACTAAAAGAACGTGTCACATTAATCACTAAACATGGGTCTTTCTAAAGGGTACCAGAGTTGTCACAGATAGCTTAGCACTCTAGAATACGGCATTTCCACCCCCTCCCCCATAATACAAAATTATGTCCAGACATTAAAGTACAATCCTAATTAGGTAGTTGATCACATAAATGTACACCTTCTTACTGAAGATTTCTTAACCTTGTCTGTCTTCACTATTATCTTCATACTTTACTGAGTGGGTAGTTTAGAGCTGCACTCTATTCTACAGCAAAGCCTCCAGTGATTTCTGTTAAGTGTTTTTTCTATTTTGAGTCCTGCAGAGCTTATACAGCCATGGGAGAGCAAACTGGACTCTATTCTACCTCCTGCTTCATTGACAAAATTGTCAGCCAGGTACTGATTGCGGAGTTTTTATGACTGATGATGAGGTAAGAAGCTGAAAGATCATAATTTGAGTTGCAGATCCCAGGCTGAGTTTGCAGAGCCAGTACGTAGGAGGAAAAAAAGTCTGATTTAAAGTCCGGGGGGAGAAAAGATACAGAAATCATTGAAATAGCAAATATGAAGCCCAAAAGAGTCACTTTTCTGATTACAACAGCATTTTAATTGAGTTTCCAAATACTTCACACAAACAAAATGCAAAGGAAGGTTTCTAGTTTATTTATGTTTTCCTGAATGTCCTAGAATTCATTGGTGACAGTATATAGAAATGAAATAGAAATTTTTTTCACAGCATGAAAACTGCAGATGTGGAAGGCAAGAAACTTAGTACTAATATAGTATCATTACATTTTCTTGACCCATAAAATCTCTACAATAAATTATTTAGATCTGAAAACTCAGAGATTTTGAAATTGACATCATCCAACAGGCACAATATACTATGAATGAGAGTTTAAATATTCTTATTTAATTAGTAGTGGTTTATTAGGCTGTAGATTTAATTGGCAAATGTTAGTGATTAATCTGAAGAACTGATTGCATAAAATGAACAATAGAGACATTAATACACATCTTAATAAATATGTTCTTTGAGTGAACCTTAAAGTAAAGAGTCTGTTGCATAAAACTGTATCTGGAAATAAAATAGCAAAATGTTCAGAGTGAGTGATAGGTTGTTGTTGAAAAAAACAAAAAAACACAAAATGGAGTCAAAGAAGTGTCAAGTAAGTTTGTGTTGCCTAAACCTGTTGATTAGGGATGAAGTAAAAAAAAAAAAAAAGTTGTCACCACCATTTTTCAAATGAAGTATCCATACATGAACCATTAGACAGTTATGGACATTTATTTTATAGGATAGCATTTGGCAGAAGTGTGGTGCAAGGCTTTCCTGCCATGCTTAATTTGAAATATTCTAAATATTACTAGCTAGGATTAGGATTACCCCACTACCAAATGCTATGAGCCAGTGATTTACCATCGCACCCCTGGGCCTTCTTTTGCCTACTCCAGAAAGAGATTCTGAAAAGACCTCACCTACAAATAAAGAACCAAGTGTTATCACTATCTTCATGGCTGTATCCTGAGAAATTCCTAAAACATGCATTTAATATACCTGCTATTCCATCCCTAGTGCATCAAAATCCATCCCCACCGCCTTTTTATCTTTTGTTTAACAGCCTTACAGTATAAGTCTAACTTTTCAACACTTTGCTCTGACCATTTTGGCAAGCTATAAAACAAACAACCTCAGCACACATGAACGCTCTGTGCTGAGAGGGCCACCTTTGGTTTAAAACAAAACACAGAATTGTCTTCCACAGATGGGCCAGAAAATAAAATGAAGGCAATATAGCCAAATGTTTTCCCAAGTCAAGAGAGGAAAGCTGTGGTGCTGGAATGGGGTAGCTGGTCTTCTGATATTTGCTGTGCCTGTGGTTTCCCAGCAACTAAAATGCTGCCTGTGTTTTCCTGCCTTTTGCTATTCTTGTTTCTCTCCCCTTTGTGTCTGTTTGCCTTAGAATCAAATGTAACAACAAAAGCTGAAGAAATAAAAGCTACCGCCTAAATTAACTCTTTCTCCAGCAAAGACATCTAATATCATCTAAAAACTATCACACAAGGATAATTTTCCTTTAAGAGGCTCTGTACAAATAATGTTGTCTATGTGCTTAGTGGCAGCAGATATCTTGCCCTTCCAGGTTAGCTTCCTGCTGGAGGAAAATTCAATGACAGAGTCTAGTACAGGGGTCGGCAACGTTCGGCACGCGGCTCACCAGGGTAAGCACCCTAGCGGTCCGGGCCAGTTTATTTACCTGCTGACGCATCAGGTTCGGCCGATCGCGGCCTCCACTCGCCGTGGTTCGCCGTCCCGGGCCAATGGGGGCGGCGGGAAAGCGGCTTCCTAATCTTTGCAAGTGCTATCTGAGAAGAGTGTCAATGGGGAGCGGGCTTTGTTGCAGCTTTTGAAGATAGCATCATAGGACTGGAAGGGTCCTGGAGAGGTCATCTAGTCCAGTCCCCTGCACTCATGGCAGGACTAAAGTATTATCTAGACCATCTCTGACAGGTGTTTGTCTAACCTGCTCTTAAAAATCTCCAATGATGGAGATTCCACAGTCTCCCAAGGCAATTTATTCCAGTGCTTAACCACCTTGACAGTTAGGAAGTTTTTCCTAATGTCTAACCTAAATTGCCCTTGCTGCAATTTAAGCCCATTGCTTCTTGTCCTATCCTCAGACGTTAAGGAGAACAATTTTTCTCCCTCCTCCTTGTAACAACCTTTTAAGTTCTTAAAAACTGTTATGTCCCCTGTCAGTCTTCTCTTCTCCAGAAGAAACAAACCCATTTTTTCAATCTTCCCTCATAGGTCATGTTTTCTAGACCTTTAATCATTTTTGTTGCTCTTCTCTGGACTTTCTCCAATTTGTCCACATCTTTCTTGAAATGTGGCATCCAGAACTGGACACAATACGAGCACAGTGTAGAGTAGAAGAATTACTTCTCATGTATTGCTTACAACACTCCTGCTAATACATCCCAGAATGATGTTTGCTTTTTTTGAAATAGCATTACACAGTTGACTCATATTTAGCTTGTGATCCACTATGACCCCCAGATCCCTTTCTGCAGTACTCCTTCCTAGGCAGTCATTTCCCATTTTGTATGTGTGCAACTGATTGTTTCTTCCTAAGTGGAGCACTTTGCATTTGTCCTTATTGAATTTCATCCTATTTACTTCAGGTCATTTGTCCAGATCATTTTGAATTTTAATCCTATTCTCCAAAGCACTTGCAACCCCTCACAGCTTGGTATCATCTGCAAACCTTATAAGTGTACTCTCTATGCTATTATCTAAATCATTGATGAAGATATTGAACAGAACCGGACCCAGACTTGATCCCTTTGGGATCTCATTCAATATGCCCTTCCAGCTTGTCTGTGAACCATTGATAACTACTCTCTGGGGATGGTTTTCCAACCAGTTATGCACCCACCTTATAGTAGCTCCAGCTAAGTTATATTTCTCTACTTTGTTTATGAAAAGATAATGAGAAACAATATCAAAAGCCTTACTAAAGTCAAGATATACCACATCTACTGCTTCCCCCCATCCACAAGGCTTATTACCCTGTCAAAGAAAGCTATTAGGTTGGTTTGACATGATCTGTTCTTGACAAATCCATGCTGAATGTTACTTATCACATTATTATCTTCTAGGTGTTTGCAAATTGATTGGTTAATAATTTGCTCCATTATTTTTATGAGCACTGAAGTAAGTTGATTGGTCTGTAATTCCCCAGGTTGGCCTTACTTCTCTTTTTATTGATTGGCACGATATTTGCCCTTTCCCAGTCCTTTCAAATCTCTCCTGTCTTCCATGATTTTTCAAATATAATTGCTAATGGTTCAGATGTCTCAGTCAGATCCTTGGGTACTCTTGGATGTGCCTGTAATTGCTGAGCCAGGGCACTGATACTGTGCTTTGTGGATGTGGCGGGGAGACAACTCACCGGTGTGGCGCTTCCTGCTGGTCGTCTCAAAAATTAGCTCTTTCCAGCCCAGAGCGCCCTCTGCAGGCCAGTGTCTTGCCTGCTGCTGGCCCCATGTCCCTCCCGGACCTGGGGCCCTTTGCCTTGGAGTTTTGCCCCAGCAGTAACCCCCAATCTGGGTCTCCCCTCCCTGGGGAACCCCCAACCCTCTAAACCCACCTTGCCTCAGTGGCTACTGCCAGTCACCATTTAGCCCCCGCTCCCTGGGGCAGACCGCAGTCTGTAGACCACTCATCATTGGCAAGGGGGGTTGGACCAGCTGCCTCTGCCTATTCCTGGACTGCCCCTCTGCAGCCCTAATACCCTTTTGTGGGCCCTTAACTTGGCCTGCAGCCTGGGGCTTTACTAGGCTGGAGCTCCCCAGCTCCCTCTGCCCTTCCCCAGCACTACTCCACCTCAGGTACCCTTCTCAGCTCCCAGGCAACCCAGTCTTTCTCCCTCTAGGGAGCTAGCAAGAGAGTGTGTCTCTTTCCTTCTGGCCCACTGCCCTCTTATGAGGGCCAGCTGGGCCCCAATTGCACTGGCTACAGCTGTGGCTGCTTTCCCAATCAGCCTAGCTTCTCTCCGCCACAGCCCTCTCCAGGACTGCTTTAACCTCTTCTGGGCCGGAGCGGGGTGACCACCCCGCTACAGTGGACAATAAACCTGGCTGAACCTTTGCCACCAAACTGAGACTGGTCTGCTGGTGCAGCTAACACCAGGGCTCCACAAACAGTGTAGGAGAAATGCACAGACCCACACACAGCATTAACAACACTGATAATAAACCACTGGCATATGTGGTGACATTGGCAAAACTAAATGCGTCTAGTCACAGATGAGTTTTGGAGCTTTCAGATTTCAACTTCACTATAAAATACCATCCTGGGAAAGTGAATATCGATGCAGACTATTTATCCAGGGAACCTTTAAATATGGAAGCATACATCAGAGAATGCCCACGGGAATATGATCCTGAGAGCAATTCAGCAATGGTTCAAGCTGTGAGAGACCAAAATGAGGGTCATGTGGAGTGGATTTCAGTAATTATAGCAAATCTATCTACTCTGCAAGCAAATGAATACAACATATTGATCCTGATAGGAGAAAAAATAATTCCCCATGAGCTAAAAATCAGCTCAAGCAAGTAATCCTGCAAATGGAAGAATTATAGAGCTAAAGAAAAGCAACCACAAACTGAGTCTAGAGGAAAGAAAAAGGGGATCGTACGAAGTTTTATAGTTTCTATATGAGAGAATCCGACTGCATACTGATTCCAATACTATTTTGAGATGCAGATAGCCTACTTGTATTCCTAGGCAGTATAGGAATTGTATATAAAAAATTGCATGGAGAAATGGCTTACTTGGGAACAGAACAAGTAGTAAACCTATCAAGAGACAACTTTTGATCTAAGTTGCAATAGGACAGGGATCGGCAACCTTTGGCCCGCAGCCCACCAGTGTAAGCTCCCTGGCGGGCCAGGCCGGTTTGTTTACTTGCCGGTCCGCAGGTCTGGCCTCAGTCCAAATATTAAGTCAATAGGTATCTTTGGATGTCTCCCATACAAAAGGAAAGAAGCGTAAGAAAATTATCAAGTCACTGACTGTGCAATTTTGGTATACACCACTATGAGATACTCCCTCCAGTTCAATTTCTTGTAGTTTTCTAGAGTTCTGAACATGGAGAGTAAATTTTGGCCAATGGGGGCTACGGGAAGTGGCAGCCAGCACATCCCTCGGCCCCCATTGGCTTGGGACGGCGAACCACGGCCAGTGAGAGCCGCGATCGGCCGAACCAGCGGACATGGCAGGTAAACAAACCTGCCTGGCCCGCCAGGGGGCTTACCCTGGCGGGCCGCATGCCGAAGATTGCCAATCCCTGGAATAGGACATAGCACATCATATTGCAAAATCTGTGCATGCATGAAGCAAAAAAATGCCTATGAACCTGTCATCTCTACAGCACCCCTTGCTATATATTTGCAGTGATTACCTTTAGTTGGAGAGGAGTAAAGGAGGGTCTGAAGACATCTTGTTAATTGTGGATAATTTCACAATTTTTGCCTAAAGCATACCCAAAATAAGTCTGGTAAATCTGATACTGAGAAAATCTGCAGTGATTTTGCAATAAAAATGTAGATTCCCTTCAAAGATGCACCATAACCAAGAAAAGGAATTTGAGAACCAGTTGTTTAAAACACCACCACCACACAAACACAACTGCAGGAATACAACAGTTTAAAACAACTCCTTATCACCCTCAAGTCAATCCAGCAGAACATTTTAACCAAAATTTACTCTCCATGTTCAGAACTCTAGAAAACTACAAGAAATTGAACTGGAGGGAGTATCTCATAGTGGTGTATACCAAAATTGCACAGTCAGTGACTTGATAATTTTCTTACCCTTCTTTCCTTTTGTATGGGAGACACCCAAAGATACCTATTGACTTAATATTTGGACTGAGGCCAGATCAAGACTTACCATGAACATGTTGAGTGCTGGAACATAACAGGCTTCTTTCATCTGCCTACCAGATTGCACAGAAAAAATATATATTTTCCTCTAGTAACTACTATGGACAAGAAAGTCAGAGGACTTGAGTTTCAGCCTGGCAACCGCATATTGGTGAGGAATCTGTTAGAGAGGGGAAGGTCAGGAAATTTTTAAGTATTTTGAAAGGATCAATGTCATATACTCATTAAGAGAAAAGGAGGAGAAGATAGCCACTGTAGGAGGTTAAACCAAAAGATGGAGCAGGATCACTCATGAAGCCTGCTAAAGCCCTGGGACTGCATTATTTCTGAAAAGCAAAGTCAAGAGTCAATGGGAATGATGTTTCCAAAGCAGAGGAAGTGTATTTGCAGAAAAACCTGAAGGAAATGGAGATTGTTTTGGAGGACTCTGAAAGCTCAGGAAGGATGGATTTTGGAATTAGACCACTTTCATCAGTTGACCAGCTGCCCATCCTGTTGGTACAAGACAAGATATTTTACACTGAGAAACAAGGACACCATTGAATCCTGATGTAACACTGACAGACCCCGGTTTGAACCTGGGATCTCTTGAGCTAAATGCATAAGCCTCTACTGCATGAGCTAAAAGCCCTATGGCCCTTTGCTAAGGCTGTAGAGCAGACTCCTTAATCTCTCTCTAAGTGGTCTTGGTGCTGCTAGATGGGACAGAACACCACACCCAGAAGGTGTGTGGGTTACACTGACACACGAGTACAAGTGGGTTACACTGACACAAGCTCCAGTCACACACTGCCATCTCCAGAGAGATTGAGGCCTACTGATCTTGAACTGCATGCTGATGACACTGTTTCAAAACATTTGGAAGCAGACTGAGCTAAGCCAGAGTAATCAGGAGATGAGACTATCTGTAGGAAAGCCTCAAAGATAATCAGTTAGAATGCAATGACCAACGGAGATACTGTCATATGATCGATTGGGGCAGCCAACTTTTACAAGTCTACAGTTTGGTGGACATGGCCAACCACCTGGCTAAGTTGCATTTTAAACAGAAATAGCAATATATGTAATGTAGTAGTAGTTTAATGTTGTTCCAACATTTATTTAACTGGAGAGAGTATGAAGTCGTTAGAATAGATGTTTTAGAAATAGATTCATTGTTTCTATTTAATGATTTTGAACATTTAATATTATATAATATTAAATATTCTCTCTCTCTCTCTCTCTCTCTCTCTCTATATATATATATTTAAAGTTACATAATTTAGAGAAATGTGAGCTGCCCCTTTGAGAATAGGGTGGGCACACAGTGAGTGAGCTACTGCAAAAACTGTTTTCAGAGGGTGTACTGCTGCAAGAGGGAGCTGGCCTGTAGCAGGCACTGAGGAAGTCTCTGTCTGCAAGAAACTCTTAAAAGAAAAGGTTAGAATTCCCAGGATAGATGTTCTCTTTGAAAAACTGAGTCATGTGTTTAAGGGTGTAACACTTGTACAGGCAACCTCAATTTCGGCATTTCCTAACTCTTGAGTGTTGGCTTTGCAATCTTAATAAATATTCTTTTAACATGGTTTGTATGTGTGATCGAAGAATAGCATTTATTGATGCAGAATATTGCAAAGTAAATATTTTTTTGCCAGCTCTGGAAGGGGTCCTCTGTTTACAGACCCTAGTTAGTGTCACAGCAATATTGACAGGAACACTGGGCTAGATTCTGTCCTGCCTAGCTCCCCGTGTGCTCATTTACACCTGGGTAAAGTGAGTGTAAAACTATCATTCTGTCAGGCAGCATTTCATTGTGTAGAGACTTGATCTTACAAGATGCTGAGTATGCTGGACCTGAGCCTGCAAAACCCTTCAGCATGTGCTTAACTTTAGAACATAAGAACATAAGAAAGGCCGTACTGGGTCAGACCAAAGGTCCATCTAGCCCAGTATCTGTCTACTGACAGTGGCCAATGCCAGGTGCCCCAGAGGGAGTGAACCTAACAGGCAATGATCAAGTGATCTCTCTCCTGCCATCCATCTCCATCCTCTGATGAACAGAGGCTAGGGACACCATTCTTACCCATCCTGGCTAATAGCCATTTATGGACTTAGCCACCATGAATTTATCCAGTCCCCTTTTAAACATTGTTATAGTCCTAGCCTTCACAACCTCCTCAGGTAAGGAGTTCCACAAGTTGACTGTGCGCTGCGTGAAGAAGAACTTCCTTTTATTTGTTTTAAACCTGCTGCCTATTAATTTCATTTGGTGACCCCTAGTTCTTGTATTATGGGAATAAGTAAATAACTTTTCCTTATCCACTTTCTCAACATCACTCATGATTTTATATACCTCTATCATGTCCCCCCTTAGTCTTCTCTTTTCCAAACTGAAGAGTCCTAGCCTCTTTAATCTTTCCTCATATGGGACCCTCTCTAAACCCTTAATCATTTTAGTTGCTCTTTTCTGAACCTTTTCTAGTGCTAGAATATCTTTTTTGAGGTGAGGAGACCACATCTGTACACAGTATTCGAGATGTGGGCGTACCATGGATTTATATAAGGGCAATAATATATTCTCAGTCTTATTCTCTATCCCCTTTTTAATGATTCCTAACATCCTGTTTGCTTTTTTGACCGCCTCTGCACACTGCGTGGACATCTTTAGAGAACTATCCACGATGACGCCAAGATCTTTTTCCTGACTCGTTGTAGCTAAATTAGCCCCCATCATGTTGTATGTATAGTTGGGGTTATTTTTTCCAATGTGCATTACTTTACATTTATCCACATTAAATTTCATTTGCCATTTTGCTGCCTAATCACTTAGTTTTGTGAGATCTTTTTGAAGTTCTTCACAATCTGCTTTGGTCTTAACTATCTTGAGTAGTTTAGTATCATCTGCAAACTTTGCCACCTCACTGTTTACCCCTTTCTCCAGATCATTTATGAATAAATTGAATAGGATTGGTCCTAGGACTGACCCTTGGGGAACACCACTAGTTACCCCTCTCCATTCTGAGAATTTACCATTAATTCCTACCCTTTGTTCCCTGTCCTTTAACCAGTTCTCAATCCATGAAAGGACCTTCCCTTTTATCCCATGACAGCTTAATTTACGTAAGAGCCTTTGGTGAGGGACCTTGTCAAAGGCTTTCTGGAAATCTAAGTACACTATGTCCACCGGATCCCCCTTGTCCACATGTTTGTTGACCCCTTCAAAGAACTCTAATAGATTAGTAAGACACGATTTCCCTTTACAGAAACCATGTTGCCTATTGCTCAAGAGTTTATGTTTTTCTATGTGTCTGACAATTTTGTTCTTTACTATTGTTTCAACTAATTTGCCCGGTATCGACGTTAGACTTACCGGTCTGTAATTGCCGGGATCACCTCTAGAGCCCTTTTTAAATATTGGCGTTACATTAGCTAACTTCCAGTCATTGGGTACCGAAGCCGATTTAAAGGACAGGTTACAAACCTTAGTTAATAGTTCCGCAACTTCACATTTGAGTTCTTTCAGAACTCTTGGGTGAATGCCATCTGGTCCCGGTGACTTGTTAATGTTGAGTTTATCAATTAATTCCAAAACCTCCTCTAGTGATACTTCAATCTGTGACAGTTCCTCAGATTTGTCACCTACAAAAGCCAGCTCAGGTTTGGGAATCTCCCTAACATCCTCAGCCGTGAAGACTGAAGCAAAGAATCCATTTAGTTTCTCCGCAATGACTTTATCATCTTTAAGCGCTCCTTTTGTATTTTCATCGTCAAGGGGCCCCACTGGTTGTTTAGCAGGCTTCCTGCTTCTGATGTATTTAAAAAACATTTTGTTATTACCTTTGGAGTTTTTGGCTAGCCGTTCTTCAAACTCCTCTTTGGCTTTTCTTATTACACTCTTGCACTTAAGTTGGCAGTGTTTGTGCTCCTTTCTATTTGCCTCACTAGGATTTGACTTCCACTTTTTAAAGGAAGTCTTTTTATCTCTCACTGCTTCTTTTACATGGTTGTTAAGCCACGGTGGCTCTTTTTTAGTTCTTTTACTGTTTTTCTTAATTTGGGGTATACATTGAAGTTGAGCCTCTATTATGGTGTCTTTAAAAAGGGCCCACACAACTTGCAGGGATTTCACTTTAGTCACTGTACCTTTTAACTTTTGTCTAACTAACCCCCTCATTTTTGTATAGTTCCCCCTTTTGAAATTAAAGGCCACAGTGTTGGGCAGTTGAGGTGTTCTTCCCACCACAGGGATGTTGAATGCTATTGTATTATGGTCACTATTTCCAAGCGGTCCCGCTATAGTTACCTCTTGGACCAGCTCCTACGCTCCACTCAGGATTAAATCTAAACTTTAACTGCAGAAGGCAGAGAAGTCATCAGCATGAGAAAAGATGGATGAATAATTGATTTCTTTTTTGTTTAGCCAGCAAGGCAAAAAAAAAAAAAAAAAAAATCAGAACAAATGAGAGAGACAAAGTATCTATAGCCTGGCAAATAAGGCACTCACAAGTAGGACAAATCCTTCCTCTGAATCAGGCAAAGAAGACTTGAATCCACATCTCCAGGTGAGTGTCTTAATCACTAGGCTACAGAGTAGCTCTCTTTTTGGCACAGTGAATATTTATACAAAATCAAATAGCTTCATCAGGAGAAACAGAGCTGAATATCCTATAGTCTGGTGCTTAGGGCACTTCCCTGTTAGGAACAAGACCTGAGTTCAAATCCTTGAGCCAATGAATATTTAAGTATTTATACACAATGGAATATCAACAGGAAAGACCGAGAGTAACCCAACCCAAATTAGCCTATAGCATGGTAGTTAGATCTCCCACCTTCCAGGTAAGCAGCCTGAGTTCAGATCCCTGTTCCAAAGTTGGGAATCAAACATGAATATGTTGTGTATTTGGTTGTTGTGGTAATAGAATCTTGTGTTGCTATGGCAACTGAGTTAGATTATTTAGGGACAGCCCAGCCCCCTATGGCTGTTGGTTAGTTCTGTGTGTGGCAATAAATGGCTGCTTCAAGGTTTACAGCTCTCTGTGTCTCCAGTGATTTCTTCCTAAAACTGTTGCCTCCAAGGATATAACAAATCTCCCACGTCACAGGCAAGCACTCTAACAACTCATTTATAGGGTATAAATTGGGCATGCACACTCATACTTTCATGAAGCTAGACCTGAAAAAAAAAATCCTAGCCAAATTCACAAATACTTTTAGGTTGACTGAAATTTCATTTTTCTACAAATAAACACTGTGCCCCAATTTTTTTTTGCTGATTTCTAGTTATGAGTAGTATTTGGGACTTGTGTGTGTAGACAAGTTGTATTGCTTCAACCGGTATAGTTAAAGCGATACAACTCCCTCTAGAACAGATGTAGTTAAACTAGTATATCTTATTCTCACTAGGGACTAGGAATAAGCTCTACTGGCATACAATAACTTTATACTAGTTTAACTGTGTATTGCTTTAACTCAGGGATTGGCAACCTTTGGCATGCAGTTCACCAGGGTAAGCACCTTGGCAGGCCGAGCCAGTTTGTTTACCTGCTGCGTCCGATTGAAAAAAAAATGGGTTTGTTTAGTCTAGAGAAGAGAAGACTGAGAGGGGACATGATAACACTTTTCAAGTATATACAAGGTTGTTACAAGGAGAAGGGAGAAAAATGGTCTCCCTAACTTTTGAGGATAGGATAAGAAGCAATGGGCTTAAACTGCAGCAAGGGCAGTTTAGGTTGGACATTAGGAAAAGCTTCCTGTCAGGGTAGTGAAACACTTAAATAAATTGGCTAGGGAGATTGTGGAATCTCCATCATTGGAGATTTTTAAGAGCAGGTTAGATAAACACCTGTCAGGGATGGCCTAGATCAGGGATCGGCAACCTTTGGGAAGCGGCGCGGGCCAAGGGATGTGCTGGCCACCGCTTCCCGCTGCCCCCATTGGCCTGAAGTGGTGAACCACGGCCAGTGGGAGCCGCCATCGGCCAAACCTGCGGACGCGGCAGGTAAACAAACTGTGCTTACCCTGGCGGGCCGCGGGCCAAAGGTTGCCAGTCCCTGCTTTAACTATACTGGAATACCTGTTTGGATTTAAAAAAAAAAAAAAAAAAATCACCCCCAACCAAATTAGATATACCTGTAGAAAACCTGTTTAAACCAAGCCTTAGTAAAAATTAATCTGAGTTAACTTCAGGGGAACTACTCACACACTTAATTTCGACATGTAAGCACATGTAAGCTTTGCTGGATCAGGGCCAGAGTGCTCAGCACTTTGAAGGACTGAGCCGTGAACAACTGCAACAAGATGCAAAGCAGTGGAGAATCAGAGCCATTATCTTTAAAAGTATTAGGTTTGATTATTATTAATTATTATTATTATTATTATTATTATTATAGTATCACAGCTGTATTAGACATTTGACAGACATGGCAAGAGCCATTATAAATTAAAGTTGTCAGCATTTTCCATATAAATCCATTTTACAGAGTAGATAATTAAGCCAATAAAATGCACATTATTTAGACAACTTGACACATGGTATAGTCTCATTCTGAGTGATTTGTCCCCCCCCCCAGCATTCTCCCACAGTTCTTCCTGTGCACCTTAATCACAAAGTGTAAGCTGTTTGCTATCACAGTCCTAAACTTTTCTTGAGCTGTTTTATGAATCTGTGGTGGACCACTTATTATAAGTTGTGGTCTAAAAACAAGGTTTAAATGTAGTCCCTAGAGGTGAAAGACTAGTGCATTAAGACTAGTCCAACTTTAAGGAGACTAGTCCAACTTTAAGGAGAGTTTTTCCATTGGCTCTAGTGTGAGTTGCGTCATGTCTTAACCACCCCCTGTACCCTTAATACTTACCCCCACAGAGTTGAGGTGGTGGTGGGGAATACTTTCATACTACATTTCCTCTCACACCTCTATCCTGCAGTTAATCCAGGAGCCTTTTAACGCTTGTGATTTTTCTGATCTGTTATATTAGTAATTTTTAAATGAATAGGATCCTGCCCCTGTCCCACTTTCAACACTGGTTATCATTGGGCCATCTGATGTTTTGGTTTTTGTTGTTGTTGAGTTTGGGTAAGAAATAGCAGACATAGTGAATTATCACTTTCTGGGGCTTTTGAATAGCTTTTTATTTGTAACATTAAAATGAGGGGAAGATGGTGGAAGTTCAGATTTGAAGTGGATGTAGATAGCTTTATGAAGAAGTTCATCATTTTTCTAAGGAACTAAAAATGAACATATCCAGACATTCAAACTGATATTCCTCAGTTGCATCTTCCATATGTGGACCATGTTGCTTCATTAAGGGCTGGATTGTGAACCCCTTACTCCCAGTGGTGACACTGAAGTCAATGAGACTATTCAAGTAACAATTAATCAGTGATTGAAAGAGTTCACACTGGCTCTCAGTGTCCACACTAATTTTTAAACAGTCACATTTACCTAGAACAGCAGGGCTTCAAATGTAGAATATAGGCAATAGCACCAGTGCTTGAATTGTAGAGGAAAGAGTAAGTGGGCCCTGGTACTATACAGATGTTCCCTTCTTGGGCTAGATTGTTAGTCCTATTGTGGACCATGTACAGCAGTTGGCAAGTAGTCTCTGACTATACTGGAAATTAAATGGCAAAAGAAATAGTTCAGGTTCCCTGATGATAGCTCGTGCCCATCTTGAATGTCAAGCTGAGCAAAACTCAAACTTCTGACAACCAGGAAATACAGGGTTAAGGTAAACACCCACACAACCTTAACTCTGCCCTGCTGGAGCTGGCAATAGCCACTGGAAGTTATCTGCATGCACTCCAGCTACATTCACTGTGTTAGGTATAGCTATACTGGATGATGGAGGAATACACTGAAGCAGCTTGGAAGAGCTGTGATTAAGATTTGAGGAGGGCTGGGTCTCAGTCCCCCTCCCCCATCAAAAGAAAAGAGGAGTATGTGTACCTTGAGGTTTCAGTCTGCATCATTTCAATACAGAATTGTGTAGGCTATGTCAGTAGCAGGGCACTGGGGTCTTCTTGCCATAGGCATTGTCAGTAATGAGGTGGCATATGGGAGCTGGCTGTGGATTTGTTGATGGATAAGGAAAATAATAGGTTTAGGTGGTATCCTATGTGTAAGTGATGGTTAAATTTTCAAGTGTGGTATTCTGTCAGGGTTTGAGCACAGGGCAAGCACAGGTACTGCCTGTCCATTACAGCAACAAGGCAGAGTGTGAGTATGTATGTTAGGGGCACAGTGGGGCATCTTTCAAAGAGGGTGGAGTTAAGGTTGGGTGGACATTTACCTAAACTCTAGTACCTGGTTGTCAGAAGTTTGAGTTTTGGTCAATTTGACAGTCTGAAAGGCTACGGGCTATCATCAGGGAACCCTAACTTTGCATGAAGGATGTTTTTTTGCCATTTAATTTCTTTATATATATTTTTAAACAGAGAAATGTTTGTTAGTCACACAACAGGAGAGAATTTAGGGTTGACAGCTCCTGCATCCCTGAACTCCCAATTCCTTCCCTCATTCCTGATTACAACCTACATTTGCAATCCTCCCCTCCCAGTGAACATTTGCATGTGTAATTTATTTTTTAAAAAGTTTCAGTGCCTCCTGAGTATTCTGCTGTAACCAGATTACATTTATCAATAAGAACAACCACCACCACCACCCAACTTTGACAGAAGTAGACTTTTCCCAGATGTTTACAGGTCCACAGGTTTACAGGTCCAATATCCCTCTCTTGCCAGCAAACATCCACTTAAAAAAAACCAACCAACCAAAAGAGCCCCTTATGGAGACAGATGTTATCAATATACCTCCCAACATTTTTCAGATTTCTGTCCAGGGCGGGGGGACTCAAACTGACACTGGGTGAGTGAAGCTAAAAATGGTGCTTCTTAATCCTTTGAGTTATACTGCCAATGTGGAACTGGGAAGGGTGACAAATCCCACTTACCTCTGTTCGTACATGTATTGGGTGTGAGAATAATCATTAGGCTAGAAAAGCAAAGTATTTTTCAAACATTTTAATTTGATTGCCCCAAAGGGCTGGGTGGTGTCATGCACTCTGTTGGGGTAACCCTCAGGCATTGGAGGCTATGGTGTGATGCTCTGGGTACTGGTTTCATTTCTATATGTGTCAGGGGGGGAAAAGATTGCCAGAATCTCTTAACTTTAAGAAAGGCTGCTTCTCTCCCCCCTCACCTCCAGAGGCTGTATCCTGAGGACCTCTTGGTTAAATGGTCCCAAATTTGGATTACTAGCAGAACTGCACACTCCCCTGAGGCACACCTAATCTTGGATCTGAGGAGCGGTGTAGATTTTGGAGCACTTAGAAGAATCAAGCTTTAGCTGGTCTTACCTTTAAGTATCGCAGAACTGTCACTCGGCTATAATCTGTAGATGCTCCCCAGTGGTGAAGAATCTAGAATTCTACCATATTCTCTCTTCCACCTTCTACTGTTTTATACACCACAAACAATCTTTTGACTGAAATTCCTGCTAAACGTACAAGCCAGCAAACCAAAATGAAAATCAAAACATTGAGTTTTTCCTTTTTCATTGTAAAAGCAAAAGACTGATAAGCATGGTTGTCTCTGACCTATGCTAAAAAAAGTCTGTCATAGTAATTTCCAGATGTAGAGCATAAATTTGAGATAATTGTACTTATGCTTCATTTCTTTTCAAAAATTGGCAATCAAGAACAAGATTAAATTCAATACTTTTCTTCTACTGAACTCCACTCATAAATATACTCTTACACATCCACTGTTTGAGTAAACATGTTTACCTGTGTAAGATTTTAGGGCAAAACTTTCAACAAAAGCATTAGCAGGCTAAGGACTTAGCATTTCTTAGATTCTTTATTGGCACTGTCATGTACGTCATTAATACTAACCATCTTGTCAGTTTCTAAGTTAGCATTCATTTTGTGGTCCATATTCTGTAAGAGTGCTTGAAGATAAAGAACAGTGCTGGGCAGTTGTGCACACACACTGACTACACTGGGAATTTGACAACTGTCCCTGCCTTAGTAGAGCAGATAAGCACATTTCGAGGCTGACATGAAAACTTGCAGATGTTCCCTATTGGCATTGGGTTGCTGTGAGCACTACTAGTGGGATCTCAAGGTGCTAATGATACTCCCTTGCTCTGACTGGCTTTCCATGCATACTCCCAAGCTAGGCAGACAGTTTGCACATGCTCCCTGCTCGGGTACAGTTTACAGGGAACACTGGGAAAACTAAGGGGGGACAAAACACAACCTGGCACTCTTGAATAGGACAGAAGTGAGGTAGCCCCTCCCACTGTAATTCAAGGACTGAATATCATGCTCCTGCGTTTATCGTATTGGAATCTTACCATACAGCAAGAGCGGTCTCAAATTGGGGAACCAGTAATAGGGACACCCAGAAGCAGAGGCCACATTTGAAAATGCTGGCATGGATATCTGTGCCTCAGGCTTAACACTCTATAAAATAGAGGTAGTTATAATACTTGATTCTCTGTTGTGAGGTTTAATTGATTACTGGCTGTAAGACTTTAAGATACTTGAATTGAAGGCGCTCTAGAAGTGCAAAGCATTATTATTCACTGCTTAAAAAACATAGGAAAGGTCATGAAAGATTCTTTTACTGAAGTTGAAAACTTCTTAAGAGTCAGATGACCTTGAAATATAAGCTAGAGGAGCAATATGTTACATACAAAGTCATCTCAGACTTAAAAAAAAATGAAGTTAATGATCTCATCTGTTACCTTCACCATTTATAATCACCTGTGAGCTCCCAAACCAGCCATCCTAGCTGCAGCTCCCTTGAGGCGCTCCCAGAGAAAGTGTTCTCATTAGAGCTACAGCCAGAGCAGGAAACTGTCAGAGTGGATGAGTCGCTTCAGAAGCTTAGGGTGACTGCAAACCAAGATGACAGAACTGAAAATTATTTAAATATATCTTTGCTTCCCACTGGCTCTAAGTATTGCAGCCTAATCTGAAATTTTGCAACACACATTGTAGTTAGCATTGTATGGCCTTTTTAATCTTCAAAACTGTGAGCAAACTATTGTTTCATATTTATAATGTTGGTGTACAGTAAGTATTATCCCTAATGTAGAGAAAGAGAAACTGAGGAACGGAGAAGCTAAGTATCTTTCTCAAGACAACACAGTAAGTCAGTGGCAGATTCAAAGGAGTTTCTCACAGCATCCTCACAGAAACCACTAGACATTGTTGCTTTCTCTAATATCAACAGAGCTGGTTTTAACTATAGTGTGATGAGCTAATTCCATCAGCAATACCACTAGTATTTATTGCCCAGTTTATCCTGCTTTCTGAATCTACTAACAGTGACAATCCCATTAAAATACACAGGAATCCTACCAGAACCTGTAAACTATTCCCAAGCCTTATCTACTAGCTCCAAATACATTTACTCTATTTGTTTGTATGAATTACTATTCTTGTAATACAACTGTAGGTTCATTTTTCCTGTTGAGCAGAAATGTTTCCTTGGTAAAGTCTTTCAAAGCTACAAGGAAGGGAAAACCTCACATGTACCACAGGGAAGAGGTTAACAAGAGGTTACAAGCATGAGTGGTAAGAGCAGTCACCTTAAAGTGAAGGGGGTAAGGAACATAGGGAGTAAATAAATGTATGGCCAACCTTCTCAAAGGTTAGCAATCTCGGTGCATTTTTCATTTTAATACCTACACAACTGCAGCATTTTCTGTACACATAGAGCCAAAGAGTCATTTTAGATTCAGTTAAGTAATATAAACAAGCCCAATAACCTTTCATGCAAGACTCTCCTACTCCCACAGGGAAAAAGTAAATAAATAAAAAAAGAGAGTAGCCAGCACAGTGTAGCAGTGTAAACATAGAACTGGGACCCTGGACCTGAGTTCTATTTCAAGCATTAAGAAGGACTCCCATTAAAGCCTAGAGCAAATCACTTGGGGCCAAATTTTGAAAGGTATTCAGGTACTCAAAGATTCGGTTGGGCACTTAGTGGGAATTTCAAAAGTGCCCAGGTGCATAACTTGCACTGAAATCTTTAGAGGCTTAAATACTTTTACCAAACTGGCCCTTAGACACTAGTTCTGCAACTTGCTCCACACAGGCAACCTCCTTATAGTATTGTAATACAGTCAGTGGGGATTTGCACAGAGCCAGAGATCCACCCACTCAAAATCAGTTGCAGGGCTAGGTCCTTATGCTCTCAGCCTCCCGATCAGTAAAATGAGGTCAGCAGCAACATTTCTTCACCAAAGAGCATTGGTTCAAAAGCCGCGAATGATAAAAAGAATATTTTTTCTTCTGTTGCTGGTGAATGATAGTAAGAATAGGAGCATATTAGCTAGTTGCAATGTATAAGAAACTGTTCTTCACCCTTTTCTCAGGACTAAACGTGCTAAAAGCTTAATATAGCTAATACAAGAAAATATATAACAGTTTCAAAGGCTTTCATTACCTCTGAACATGCAAATAAATACGCATATTTTGAAGACTAAATCATAACTGTAGTTGCTGTATAAAAGAGGCCCTCTTAATCTTAAAATAAAAACAAAAACAGAAAATACAGTTAATAGCAAACAAGCAATACAAATGAACCAACCCCAACATAGAAGGAATATCCTGACAATTTCAACAAGACTTACCTCAACTTCATAGACCTGCCTCCCCAAGGATCCACCTTCATAAATGATATTTTCAGCATAGCTGTGCTCTGAAAAGCAGCTGTGACCATGGTATTATGAAAGTCCAAGACAGATTTCTTGAACAAGCATACTCAATTTACTGGTAAAATTATCATTCTTAGTTTCCTCTCAATTCAACGGACACATCAGAGACAAACATGACTGTTCCCTTCTCCTACCTCTTCCCCTGCAATAAATGTCCCATAGGCCAAATTATACCTTCATTTACACCTTTGCAACCCCATTGTCTTCCAATTATGCCCCCAGTGACAGCTGCATAACCCCATTACCTTCAAATTATGCTGTTAAAGGCACCTATGTAACCCCCACTGATTTCAGCAAAATTGGACAGGTGCCACTGATTAGAATTTAGTCCACAATTGTTTTGATCAGGGGTCGGCAATGTTTGGCACGCGGCTCGCCAGGGTAAGCACCCTGGCGGGCCGGGCCAGTTTTATTTACCTGCTGACGCGGCAGGTTCGTCCGATCGCGGCCCCCACTGGCCACGGTTCGCCGTCCCGGGCCAATGGGGGCGGCGAGAAGCTGCGGCCAGCACATCGCTCGCCCACACCGCTTCCCGCCGCCCCCATTGGCCCGGGACGGCGAACCGCGGCCAGTGGGGGCCGTGATCGGACGAACCTGCCGCGTCAGCAGGTAAATAAAACTGGCCCGGCCCGCCAGGGTGCTTACCCTGGCGAGCCGCGTGCCAAACGTTGCCGACTCCTGGTTTTTTCATAGATTCATAGATTCATAGATTCTAGGACTGGAAGGGACCTCGAGAGGTCATCGAGTCCAGTCCCCTGCCCGCATGGCAGGACCAAATACTATCTAGACCATCCCTGATAGACATTTATCTAACCTACTCTTAAATATCTCCAGAGATGGAGATTCCACAACCTCCCTAGGCAATTTATTCCAGTGTTTAACCACCCTGACAGTTAGGAACTTTTTCCTAATGTCCAACCTAGACCTCCCTTGCTGCAGTTTAAGCCCATTGCTTCTTGTTCTATCCTTAGAGGCTAAGGTGAACAAGTTTTCTCCCTCCTCCTTATGACACCCTTTTAGATACCTGAAAACTGCTATCATGTCCCCTCTCAGTCTTCTCTTTTCCAAACTAAACAAACCCAGTTCTTTCAGCCTTCCTTCATAGGTCATGTTCTCAAGACCTTTAATCATTCTTGTTGCTCTTCTCTGGACCCTTTCCAATTTCTCCACATCTTTCTTGAAATGCGGTGCCCAGAACTGGACACAATACTCCAGCTGAGGCCTAACCAGAGCAGAGTAGAGCGGAAGAATGACTTCTCGTGTCTTGCTCACAACACACCTGTTAATACATCCCAGAATCATGTTTGCTTTTTTTGCAACAGCATCACACTGTTAACTCATATTTAGCTTGTGGTCCACTATAACCCCTAGATCCCTTTCTGCCGTACTCCTTCCTAGACAGTCTCTTCCCATTCTGTATGTGTGAAACTGATTTTTTCTTCCTAAGTGGAGCACTTTGCATTTGTCTTTGTTAAACTTCATCCTGTTTAACTCAGACCATTTCTCCAATTTGTCCAGATCATTTTGAATTATGACCCTGTCCTCCAAAGCAGTTGCAATCCCTCCCAGTTTGGTATCATCCGCAAACTTAATAAGCGTACTTTCTATGCCAATATCTAAGTCGTTAATGAAGATATTGATTATTTCTATGAAGAAATAGACTCCCCAGCACACTCCTACTCAGCTCTGTAGGGCTAACAGGAGTAAAAAGCAGCAGGTCTCAGATCCTTAGAGAGTTTCAATGGGAGTTAGGTGCCTAAATGCTTTTGGGGATCTGTGCCTAAAATCTTATTTTGTCACTTAAGTCAGCAGGTATTACTTTGATTACATGCAAGGAATAGGTTTATTACATTTCAGGGTAAAACTATATTTTAAGAGTTTGATTTAATCAGACAAGAGAAAAAAATTTCCAAAATAGTGGCTGGCACTTCATCCATACGCCTCACTATGATGCTCCCTTCTTGCCCATTTATTTTATTCATACAGTGTCAGGTGATGAGGGCACATGAACAGCCTTCATTGTGAATTTCCAGGGTGAGTTAGACTGCTAGTAATGAAAAAAAAACAAAACCCCATACTTCTGTGTGAAAAGGGGATACCACCCTCACAAAGTAAACATAATTGCATTTCAAATGTGGGTTTGGCATGGCCCAAGCAGAAAATTAGATAATAGAAAAGAGCCAGAAAGTTACAGTGAATTCAGGCAAAGATAAATTGTTTGTGCCTGATTCTATAGTGTGCATGTAAAGAAGAGATAAAGAGGCCCATAAGAATACCTTAAGTGGCATTCCTTGTTGTTGTTTTTTTATCTGCACTAGGGCAATTTTAAACCTAAGTAAATAAGGTACAGTTTATGCTTCCCTAAAAGCAACATGCATCTTCTGAGGCCGTATCTGGAGTGTCATTCCTATCCTCTAACAGGAATAGGGCTGGCAGTAAGGGTGACTCTTCCTGACAGTTCTTAAATTAACTGTGGCCCTGGGATGATGGCAAGTCCTCTTCTCCACACTGCCAAGCCCTAACCAGTTGGAAATCAGGGGACCTGGCTGGCCCTTTCTGAGATGGCAATGGCCATGCTGCTTCTGAATTGAGTAAGGGCTTCAGAGAATATAATGCAAAAACCAGTAATATAAATTCATAGACAGGATCATCTCCCTCAGGATCTTTGTCTAGGGGAAGCCCTCCATGCACAGAGCTCTCTCTTTAGACACAGAAGTAACACCTCCATAACATCATCATCCACATCCTGGACTCTGTGGAGAACCTCCACAGACAGATAAGGGCACGGCGGGCGACTCTTGCAGAGAATCCACCTAAAAGTTACTGCAGCTTCAGGCTGTAACATCTTCTATGTAGTGTGTGCCCATTCTGTGCTTGAAGCTGCCTCCCCTCTCTCTCCCCTTCTGCTGCCCCTCCCAGCTCTTTTAGGGGGAGTTCCATAGGGATCCATCATCAGTTGCTTTTTTATTTTAAATAGAAAAGGAGTCGAAGATGGAGGGTTAGTCTGGTTTTTAAATCTGCTGTCTTTTGTCACATTTAAATCAGATCCTTGCTGTTATTTAAATATTTGTTTAAAATTATTTTCACCCTCCCCCAATTTTAATTAAAAGTTATAAAACACATTTACCCAAGAGATTAGATCAGAGCCATTCCATCCTATTTAAAATCAAGAAAGCCTCTGATAAGTCCTTGAAACCCCTTCTAGTCTGTTACATAAATCTGGATTTTGTCAGTTTTTAAAAATGCTAATTATTTGCCAGAGAGACCAAAACAACTTTTACAAAGCTATGATGTTTTACTGGATAAAAATATAAACAGTTTGTGAGGTTTTAAAAGAGAGTATTATGTACCTAATAGATTGAAACAGCTCCTTACCACATGCTCAGGCCTATTGGGTAAATATGTATTTAGGCTGCTTCCTTTTTTTAAAAACTGCAGTTCATTTGTTCAGAAGCTATGAATACTTCTTCTTGAGCCATTGTAATCTATTGGCTAAGTTCATATTCATTGTTTACTACAAGTAATTTTATTGATTGCTCAAAAGTGTATTTTTTATAAACATAATCAACACAAATCAAAGGACTCACCAGTTAATGTTACATTACATTTCAAGCTCACCTCAATTCCCATGCCATACAACATTTGCTTCATAATACGCAAACATAGTCAGCTACTCAGCTTCACAACTAACTTCCCACATAGGGCCACCCACATTGCACAACTTGAATACCTCTAAATTGCACTCAAACACATCAGCTTAAGTAGGACCTCAGCAGGCAAAAATATCTCACTGGCAGACATACTTTCCTAGTAGAAGGATATAATGTATTGATACTACCTAAAATAATATGAGGTTCTAATTAAGCTTGTGCACTTAAGTGACTCCTACTTTGGAGTTGGTCGACACCAAAAAGTTTAGAGAAGATATCATTCAACAGCTTTATAACCTGAGGATTTGTTTTCAGAAGGCAATTTGTTTTCTCCCTTAGCAGCACAGGATGTGTAGCCAGAAAAGGACACATCCACAGATTTGCCAGTCCATGGCAATGTTCAGTGTATGCCCAAAGAAACTATGCCACTAGGGAGAATTTGTTATGAGGGGTGACTGAGAGGCAACTAGAGGAGGTATCTTCTATAGACCATCTTGTGCATCTTCTTTCATGGAAATTCCTCTTCTAGTGTCTTCTCATATCTTCAGGATCATTCTCTTACCTTGTATAGCTTGGTAATAGGTAGTACTACAGTTTGTTGGGTACAGAGTGATGATTTCCACTGAATGGAATCTGTGTATGGGATCCATTTACCTGCTCTTAAAGGAAGAACCCTGCTTAATGTCCTATTGGAAAGTGAAACGCCTGCAAGACCTATAACTAAATGGTTTGAAGTTACAGATCTTCAGACCACATCGTTTGCCATCACTTCTACACTGTGATTCTATCTAGTCTATTTAGATGTTAATATCACTTAGCACTGCAGTGGTTTGTACTTACCATTTATTAGCCTTTATATATGTTAGGCATAGTGTACACCATGCTAATAGGTGTTATGTGTATGGTATTAATATGATATATACATATGTATGTGCTGGGAAGTTACGTTAACTGAATGTATTATGCTTTTCCTACAATTCTGTTCATCCATATCAAGTATCCCATAACACTTTGCAAAGCTGAAGTCAGCTTTGGCACTCAGGGCTGCCCAGAGGATTCAGGAGGCCTGGGGCAAAGCAATTTTGGGAGCCCCTTCCATAAAAAAAGTTGCAATACTATAGAATACTATATTCTCATGGGGGCCCCTGCGGCCCCGAGGCAAATTGCCCCACTTGCTCTCCCCCACCCACCCCGGGCGGCCCTGGGAAAAATAAACATTTAAAAACCTTCTGCATCTCGGCACAAACCCAGTTTTGAGAAAACTTCTTTTCAAGTCACCTTTACAAGGTATCACTGGTTCTCAGCATCAGCTAGTGCTGAAAGGCACTAAAGCTCATTAAAAGGGTTGGACAAATATTTTCCGTCAAAACTTTTTTTGGCTCGAAAACTAGGGGTTTTTAAAAAGCAGAAAAAAATCACGGACAATGTCTGCTTTCCTTCAAAATTTGTTGTGTTTTTTTTAATTGAAAACCTGAAATTAGTCTGCCAAAACCTGAACATGGTTTGGGGTTTCAGAAGTGTGTGGCCAAATATTTGCTGCTTGCTGTGTTTGATTGTTTAAAGAAACAATAAAAAAATTCTGCTTAAAAAAAAATCCAAAACTTTTGAACCACCTCAGCTTGTGACCAAACGCCTGAGCCCATCCAGTCAGAGATTTTTCCAGGTTTCTGCTACTCTGCTGGCTTCCTTGACTCATATCTGTCTCCATAACTTTGGGGTCATTTCGGTTAGAACATAAGAACATAAGAATGGCCATACTGGGTCAGACCAAAGGTCCATCCAGCCCAGTATCCTGTCTACCAACAGTGGTCAATGCCAAGTGCCCCAGAGGGAGTGAACTTAACAGGTAATGATCAAGTGATCTCTCACCTGCCGTCCATCTCCACCCTCTGACAAACAGAGGGTAGGGACACCATTCCTTACCCATCCTGGCTAATAGCCATTAATGGACTTAACCTCCATGAATTTATCTGTTTCCTAGAGACTGGCTCCATGGGGTCCCTCACAAACTGGAGACGGTTACTGTGGGTTTGTCTTTAGTATAGCTTATGTACATACTCCACGAACTGAGCATTTGAGCTTGTTCCAGAATTTGGGATGAGCCTATGTTGTGAAAACTGAAATGCTCAAAATAGCACATGCATGTGAATGGACACAAGGTGCTAAAATTAAATTAACCCAGGAGTTCTCAAACTGGGGGTCGGGACCCCTCAGGGGGTCACGAGGTTATTACTGGGGGTCACGAGCTGTCAGCCTCCACCTCAAACCCCTCTTTGCCTCCAGCATTTATAATAGTGTTAAATATATAAAAAAGTGTTTTTAATTTATAAGAGGGGGCTTGCACTCAGAGGTTTGCTATGTGAAAGGGGTCACCCAGTACAAAAGTTTGAGAACCACTGAATTAACCCCTCTGGAGCCTCGGGGAATGCAGGGGTGGGGGTCTCCCTTGGTAGGGTTGGGAAGTAGGTAGGTGGTGTATGATATTGCTCTTCTCATGTGATCCTTCCCCCATGGCTCTCGTGGCTCTATCACTGTTAATCTAAAGTGGCTAATTTTAAATGAAGCTACCCTCCCCTGACATGAATCTTCCTATGGCACTGAAATTAAATGTAGACTATAATTTGGCATTTGAGAAGTGAAAGGGATGGTAGCCCTAAGGGAAAAGATAACAGCTTGGCTCATTGTGTTAAAAGGCTGTCTGCAAGCCTCAAACTGCTGAATGAGCTTTAGGGTAGGGAAGGCTGTGCCTCCCCAAACAGCCTGGCCCCGCCCCCTATCTGACCCCCACCCACTTCCTGCCCCCCGACTGTCCCCCTCAGAATCCCCGACCCATCTTGCTCCTTGTCCCCTCACCGTCCCCCCCATCCCCCATCAACCCCCTCGTCCCCTGACTGCCCTGACCCCATCCACCCCCCAGCCGAGTCCTGACAGACCCCCAGAATGCCCACGATCCAACCCCCCGTTCCCCGTCCCCTGACCGCCCGCCCCAGCAGCGGTGTCCAGGGCCGCTCCTGGGTTACCGCCGCCTCTCCCCTCTCTCGGAGCCTCAGAGCGCTGCATCCAGGAGCTGCCCTGGTCCCTGGACAGCGCTGCAGCGGCATGGTTCTGGCGGGACCGGAGCTCGCAGCCCCGCCCCCTTACCACATGGCTCTGACTCAGTGGGAGGAGCTCAGGCCCCGCCACTGCAGCACTGTCCAGGGCCGCTCCTGACACGGTGCGCTGAGGCGCCAGGGGATGGGGGAAGGCAGAGGCGGGGCCGGGGGCTGCTGCGGGGCCCGGGGCCTGGGGCAAATTGCCCCATTTGCCCCCCCCCCCCCCCCGGCGGCCCTGTTGGCATTAGAAAATAGGAAGCCAGTCAAAAACAAGACACATGAGTCGTGTGTACTAGCACAGGTTAGTGTTGGTGTCACTAGGCATAGCTACCAGGTAACTCGGGGGGATGGAAGGCCATAAGTGCCGATGAAACCTCCCTGCTCTGGGTCTAAGTGAACCACAGAACTCCATCTTGTGAACTTTCACCTACTTCCATGCTAATAGCCTATGCTGAAGCAGAATATGTGATGGTCAGCTTTTCTAGCAGACAGCTGCAGTTTTGCTCGCACTAACAGAAACGCTAGTGATAATGCGGCGGAAAGAGGGAAGGAAAAGGCCTACTGCGTAGAGCTTGCAAGGTCAAAGATAAGCATGTGAATGGGAAAGTTTCTAACATGCACAATGTGTACCTGCTGTAACTGCTGTTGGGTAGGGAGGGGTATGAGGGAGAAACCAGAACAAAAGGCTTACTGAACACAGCTTGGAATATAAAAGGGAACACTTGCTTGTATGTGCGGTGCTTGATTTGAGATGTGCCTGTCTCCCTGCACCACTTTGAGATCTCAAATAAACTTTGTTTGCTTCTCCACCCCTGGTGTGTCTATTGGTGCGGCGCACACCGGGCAATGAACCCTGTTTCTCCCTCGGGGCCCATCTGGGCTGGCAACATTAGGATGTATCTCTATGCCCAACTGACTTTAAATGAGCTATCCAAAACAACATTTTAAAAAAAGGTATACCATGGTAGCAGAAAAGCAAAGTAAAAGGCTTATTGGTCATCTTTAGTCTCGGGTGACATATCAAGCACTATCTTACTTGTGCAGACCTGTACTATAACTACAAGTGGTTTGGGGGACATATTCTGGAAGCAAACCTAATGTGTCAGTTGAACAGTGCAGGGCTTCTCAGAGGGGTGAGATGTGTGACTCCTTGTGGTGTATTGCTTTGTTTTAGTTAATAAACTTGGCAAAGCTTGGTCATTTGGTCTCTTGAACATTTTAAATATACAACTGCAAGAATTAGTCAAGCAATTGGTTAACAATACATTCATTCTGTTTTGACAGGGACATTTGATTACACACCCCTGTAAAACTCACCTACCTGTGTGCATTCCACGGTATGGCAAACATTTCCCAATTGAAGCTACTCGCCCCCAGACTCTCTGGATTGATGCTCCTGGTCCCCCTGTTTCAGTTTGACCAGAGAGCAGGTCCTCCTGGCAACTTCCCCTTGTTGTCTTCATGTTCTCAGCATCACAGTTGTTGTTTGTGACTACATTTTTTTTTTTTGCTTAGCAAAATAATACATCTATACAGCTTCTGGTGCAAATAAATGGTACTCTGACTTCTATGAGCATTGTAATTTCCACTCTGGAAATGTTAAGTTTCTCTCTGCTCCAATGGCAGCCATTTTGTCAGTTTGCATAAAATATTCACAAAAATACCTTTGGAATTGTGAATGCAACAGCATAAATGGCATTCAAATATCCTTAAACACTTAGCATATAGGCTTACAAGCAAGTATGAAAATAGGTGATGCTCACAAGCCTTTTCAAGAGCCTATGTTTCAAATGCATGTAAATCATTGAACTCATAAGATGGCAAGCCTGGAACTAAATAATTATATCTTCATTAATTACAGACTTAAATAATCTATGCACACTGCAATGACCTCTGAAACACAACAACGTTGTTTAACAAACAAAACTCCTTGATGGGAAAACTGTACAAAGGGGAGCTACATGCACATGAAATAGTGGGAAATTCCATACGTTTACCAATGTTACCCATGTACTGGCCAAGATTAACATAAAACACAAGGAAATAAATTACAAAATTATGAACGGTGGTGGGGAAGGCTGAGGGATGCTGAAATAAGGTTCTAGTCTCCTAGGTTGCAGGGTCCTGGCCTATGGCATGTGTGTCATGGGGTGCTGAGGATGATAACTGTGCTATGGATGAGTGGTAATGACAGGGAGGGAGGAAGATGGGATGCTTTTATGGTTGTTTAAGAATTGCATTAAAAAAAGGAAGTTGGAGTTGCTTAGAGGGCAGAAATACATAAATACGTTCACTTAGGATGAACATGGCCAAGCCAAATTTCCTTAGGAAAATCAGAAGACAGCCATCCTCAAATGGATGAAAACAGATGTAAGGTGGAGGGCAATCAAGACAATCCTTGTATGCAGTCACATATATGCCTTGCCATGCCACACTAAATATTTGGATATGTTAATTCTGTCACCTGAGCGTTCAGATGTTAGGGCTTCAAAGGGCACACACAGATGTGTGCACAGAGGCTACTTTTTGAATATATGCACACATCCTAGAGCAGCATGGCCTCTCTACACTGCACCACCAATGAATACTATCTCTGTAAATAGCTCACCACTGAAGCATCTGCACTATATGGGGAGAGGTGGTTTGTCCTCTGGCAGGGGCTGGCATACAGGTTCCTATGTAACAATACCCTACTGCTGCCATGGGGCTCATGGCAGGGGGTTACCTACATCTTGCTCTTATGCCCCACTGAGGCCATTAGCAGCTGGTTCTATGCTTGGGATTGGCCTATCACAGGCTGAGGTCAGGCCTGGCTGAACAAAAAGGTCATCTCTATCTCCTTTTTGTACCTTCAGGGAGCAAAAGAATTAAAACAAGAATTCCAAGACATCTGAATATGGTACCTGGCCAGCCTCCAGAGGGTTCAGGGGAAACATCAACAGTTATCCTCCAATATAGGCATGCAAATCTCATTGCCTACACATTAAAGTGTTAGAGCCTATCAACTATGTCCACAAATAATAGTATTCAATGTGTGTGCATTCAGGTGATTGCAGATGCAAAGTTATGTACCACGTGGTGGCTATGTTGAAGCTCTTTTGAACATTTGTCTCTCAGTTTCTAGGTGCAGTGCAGACACCATGAATACTTGGAAGCATTTCATTGCTAGTCATTCAATAGCAACCTCAGGCACTACTGACCTGTTTGTGAAAATTTAGCTCAGCATAACAGAGAGAAAACATGCATTTGAGCAAAGGAATGTTAGCAATCATTGCAACCTGAAGAGAATTTTAGACCGTTGGCCATCTATCTATGTATTGAAGATTAGGTTAGTATTGTGTGAGCTGATGATCATAAATGGAGATGACTGTAAGGAATTCAACCTCCTCTGCATTCTTTGTAGTAGAGTTAGATGCTAATATTTGGAAAGAGAAGCATATATTGCTCTCTAAAGACAGTTCTCTCACTTTTTTCAATTTCTTCTTCTTTTCAGGTATATAGCTCCATTTAGCTGCCAAACTCATCTGGATGTGCCTGATTTTGAAAAGGTTTAACATACAATAATGTAATTTATACATCAGTGTGCATCTCAGATGTGTGTGTCTCTGAAATTCCAAGGGATGGAGTGTAAACATGTCAAAGAAAAATAGAGCCCTTTGTGTTATTTGATCATTTTTATTAATGTCCTTTTTAATAGGAATATTTTCAAAATGAAACTAAAGCTACATAAATATTTGCTGAATGTATACTGGGTCTCATATTTCCTTTGCACTTGACATGCTGTCAGTAGAGTAAACATAACTCATCCAGTGTATAATATGTTTATTGACATCGTTCCTGGGGCAATGGATTGCGTTGGTATCAGTGAAACCATGATCATCTGACCAGAAACTCTTCAGGGTGTTGCTTATGTCACAGATTAAAAAAGCATGAAAAGTAGCTACTTTAGAGACAGCGTTCAGAGAGATCACTCATTGGAATGAACAGGGCAATTTGAGTTCAAGCAGGCCCTTCAGGCTGCAGGCTCCAGCTGCAAAGTTCAGTGGTGACACTGAATCTGTGTGATTCATTATGTGATCATATGATGGTAGAAGTGATCTAATCCAATTGCCATTTTTTTTAGTGGAGAAAAAAATTCTGTGATTCTCATGGACTGGCAGGATCATAGGCGCCGACTCTATGGGTGCTCCGGGGCTGGAGCACCCACGGGGAAAAATTAGTGGGTGCTCTGCAACCACTGGCAGCCAAGGTCCCCGACCCACCCTACCTCACCTCCTCTTCCGCCTCCACCTCCTCCCCTGAGCACACCTTGTCCCCGCTCCTCCACCTACCTCCCAGCGCTTGCTGCCGCCAAACAGCTGGGAACTTTACAAATGTAGGAACTTCCTGGTTAGGGAGTTCTCTAGTTGCTGCTTAAGGCATGTCCTCACACTATCTGGTGTCAGAAGTGAGTGAATTCCTTTCTCTAAAGGAGGAGTAAGGGGAGGAGGAGAGAAAGAGCCCCAGGATGCCAGTGTAGTGGGTAAGTGGGGAAAGTGGAAAATCAGGGAGGAGACCTGTGAAAGCTGCAGCAGGAGAGAGGAAGAGCCCTGTCTCCACATCGCTATAGAACCCATAACACAAATGGTTCTGTTAGAGTAGATTGATTTTGGCAACTCAGACAGTTGGCCTTGCTGGTTCCGTGGATATGTACGATTCTGGATGGCTTCTGCTTTAACAGAGAAAGCATAAAAATACCTCGTAAATTCCCTGATTTTTGCCATGGGTGATGCTGATGATGATAACTATGTGCTCTGCCCCTCACTGATGAGGAAAAAAAAGAAAACTCCAAAGTGAAAGAGGCTTTTGAAGCCCATTTCACAGGCAGACAGAATATTATATACGGAATAGCCCAATTTAATAGGAAGTGCCTGGAACAAGGGGAAACAGCTGAGACTTTTATTACCGTAGTTCATAGTCTTGCTGAACATTGCAAATATGGAATGATTAAAAGAAGAACTAATAAGACAAAATAATTGTTTGCATAAAAGACAATAGCTTCAGTTAGGCCAAGTTCTCATACTAGTAAAAGCTGAAACAAAAGTAGGAATGCAAGAAACCATAGAGAAACAGCAATGTGACTTACATTGGGGGCGGGGAGGAGACTGCATCAGCCCATATTGACATAGTAAATATTTATAACATAAGAACATTACACAGCTAGAGAGTGGGAGACCAAAGAACTTTAATAGGAGGTGAGGTTGGTAAAGCTGTGAAAGATGAAGCAAGACACCAAGCCACAGCTGGCAACAATGATAGGGTTGCCAGCAACACAAGGACTACAGCTAGTAGAGAAACTGACGTGCATGAATGGGGGGTGGGGGGGAAACTATACAGAAGATGTATCCACATGTCTTCACAGGGTTAGGAAAGCTGTCAAGGGGCTACAAAATAAAACTGGTGGCATCAAAGACTCCTTTTTCTTTCACAGCCCCATTCCACATTCCTATATCCTTGTGAGGGAAAGCCAAAGGAGAATTAAAGACAATGGAAGATACAGGGTTTATTTCATAGATAGAAGAGCCAAGTGCAGGGATGGTCCAAGCACCAAAGTACCAAAGCCCAATGGCACAATCCAGATTTGTGTGGAACTTATACAAGTTAATAAAAGCATGTGCAGAGAAAGAGAACATAACATAAGAACATAAGAACGGCTGTACCGGGTCAGACAAAAGGTCCATCTCGCCCAGTATCCTGTCTACCGACAGTGGCCAATGCCAGGTGCCCCAGAGGAAATAAACCTAACAGGTAACGATCGAGTGATCTCTCTCCTGCCATCCATCTCCATCCTCTGACAAACAGAGGCTAGGGACACCATTCCTTACCCATCCTGGCTAATAGCCATTAATGGACTTAACCATCATGAATTTATCCAGTTCTCTTTTAAATGCTGTTATAGTCCTAGCCTTCACAACCTCCTTAGGTAAGGAGTTCCACAAGTTGACTGTGCGCTGTGTGAAGAAGAACTTCCTTGTATTTGTTTTAAACCTGCTGCCTATTAATTTCATTTGGTGACTCCTAGTTCTTGTATTATGGGAATAAGTAAATAACTTTTCCTTATCCACTTTTTCCACATCACTCATGATTTTATATACCTCTAACATATCCCCCCTTAGTCTCCTCTTTTCCAAGATGAAGAGTCCTAGCCTCTTTAATCTCTCCTCATATGGGACCCATTCCAAACCCCTAATCATTTTAGTTGCCCTTTTCTAGTGCCAGTATATCTTTTTTGAGATGAGGAGACCACATCTGTACGCAGTATTCGAGATGTGGGTGTACCATCAATTTATATAAGGGCAATAATATATTCTCAGTCTTATTCTCTATCCCCTTTTTAATGATCCCTAACATCCTGTTTGCACACTGCTTGGACATCTTCAGAGAACTATCCACGATGACTCCAAGATCTTTTTCCTGACTTGTTGTAGCTAAATTAGCCCCCATCATATTGTATGTATAGTTGGGGTTATTTTTTCCAATGTGCATTACTTTACATTTATCCACATTAAATTTCATTTGCCATTTTGTTGCCCAATCACTTAGTTTTGTGAGATCTTTTTGAAGTTCTTCACAGCCTGCTTTGGTCTTAACTATCTTGAGCAGTTTAGTATCATCTGCAAACTTTGCCACCTCACTGTTTACCCCTTTCTCCAGATCATTTATAAATAAGTTGAATAGGATTGGTCCGAGGACTGACCCTTATGGAACACCACTAGTTATCCCTCTCCATTCTGAGAATTTACCATTAATTCCTACCCTTTGTTCCCTGTCTTTTAACCAGTTCTCAATCCATGAAAGGACCTTCCCTTTTATCCCATGACAGCTTAATTTACATAAGAGACATGCTTCCTGTTGTTGACCAGAGATTAGCTCAGTTATCAGAAACCAAAATCTTCTTAAATTTAGATGCTACAGCAGGCTTTTGACAAATCTCCCTTGTTAGAGAGTCTATACCAATGACTACATTTATCACTGTGTTTGGAAGGTATTATTTCAATCATCTTACATTTGGCATATCTTCAGCACCAGAACATGTCCAAAAGAGAATGTCTCAGATTGTGTCAGTTTTGCTTGGCAACCTTTACCATGCAGATGATGTGTTTGGTATATGGCGGAGCTAAAAATGAACACGAGGAGCGACTACATAGAGTTTTGAGACGCTTCCAATAAGCCGGTCTCATTTTGAATGAAAAATGTGAATTTGGTAATGAGCAGATAAAATTGGTAGGACACATAATTAGGAATCAGGGAATTCAGCTTGATTCAGACAAACTGAAGGCATTACAACCCTTATCTGATCCCAAAGATGTTTCTGCTGTAAGAAAATTCCTGGGCATGACAAATCCTTTTAGAAAATTTGTACCAAATTTAGCTCATCCAAAAAACAAAAAACAAACAAAAAAACCCCCAAACCCCACCCTTAAGAGATCTCCTTAATGAGCCCAATATGTTGATCTGGGGTAGCCCACCACAAAACCAATTTAATAAGTAAAAAGAACTGCTGACATCGCCACCTATTTTGGCAAAATATTCAGTAAACTATACAACAGCAGCAGCAGCGGACACATCTTCATATGGCTTAGGAGCAGTGCTCACATGAAAGTAGCTAAAAGGAGACCAAAGACCTGTTGCAGTCATAGCAAGAAGCCTCGGAGAAACCGAGCCATGGCATGTTCAAGTGGAAAAGGAAACTTGGGCCTATGAATGGCTCAGTGCACATTGGTTTGACTTGATTTTTAGCAATGAAACAGGCCACAAACCCCTAGGACATTACTGGGTTCAAACCCACTGGATGACCTTCCACCTAAAATTCAAAGATTTAACTACAATTGATGTGATTTTCTTTCAGTACTGAACACATACCAAGAAAAGCACTCATAGCAGCAGACACGCTATCTAGAGCTGCAGCTGAGCAGTCGCCAATGGAAGAAAAAAATGCTCTAGAGAAAGATGTCAAAGCCTACGTTGAATTTGTTCTAGCAGCAATTCCAGCGCCTGACAGTCATCAGCAAATTAGAGATGAACAACTAAAGGATAAGAATTGTTAAATTGCTCACTGTTGCCAAAGAGAATAAGGTTGAAGAAGTCAACTTCCAACAGACCTCCCCCATATTGGTAGATCCAAAATGACCTTCAGATGGCTGGTGGCCTGCTTCTGAAAAGGCAGTGCATTTTTATCCCTATGGTAGTTCAGAAAGAGAGGCTCTCCAAAATCCATGAGGTACACCAAGGTAAAACAAGTACAGGGTATGAGCACAACAATCTGTATGGTGGCTGGTCTGAGTAGGAAAATTCATACCTTAGTAGAGGGCTGCAAGCTATGTAAGAAGTGTGTGTGTGTGTGTGGGGGGGGGGGGGGGGGACACAATTACCAGAACCATTGCTTTTTACCAAGCTACCCAGCAGACCTTGACAGCAGGTAGCTACTAATTTGTTTTTTCTGGAAAGGACATAGATACATGCCAATATTATTGTAGCTGATTACTTATCCAGATATATTGAGTTGGTTACACTTACCCACACTTTATCGGCACAGAAACTAAAGTCAATATTTGTAAGACATGGAGTTCCTGAAGTCCTCATATCTGATAATGGGCCTCAGCTACTTCTGAAACATTCCTAGAATTTGCACAGGACTTTGATTTTGAAAGCATACTGGTTGCCCACATTAACCCCAGAGCAACAGGGAGATGGAGAGCACTGCAGACTTTAAAAAGACTTCTGCACAAAAAACAAAACAAAAAAATTAGTGGACTTCTATAAAGCACTCCTGGCATATTGTTCATCACTGCTTGTGTCTGGACTATCTCCAGCAGATCTTTTGATGGGAAGACAGCTAAAGATGCCTTTACCTGTGCCAGCAATACAGTTTAAGCCTAAGTGGTCTCTCCTGAAGAAAATTAAAAAACGGGGCGCTGAAATAAAAATTCAGCAACAACAAAACTTCAGTGTTCAGAACACAACAAAAGCACTACCTGAATGGACACTATGGAACAAAGTTTGGCTCTAAAACTCCTTGACATTTGGAACTGTTCGGAATTTGGCAGAAACTCCCAGACTCTACATTGTGGAGACTCCGAAAGGACTTCTCAGGTAGAATCTTCCGTATTTCCCAACACAACGAAGAGAGGATGTAGCCCTTGCTGGTACTCTGTCAGGAAGTGAGCCCCCTACACACACCCAACAGAACTGAGAACATGGTCTGGAAGACTGATCTGACCCCTTCAAAGACTTGATCTTTAGCCTCCTGGTCGGGACTATTTAAATGCAATTGATAAAGGGACATAGTAGCGTAAATAATTATAAGGAATTTGAAGTTTTATTTGAATTGTTGTGTATATACATATTAGTATAAAAGATTAAAACTTAAATGATAAACCAAAGGGAGATGGAGGGGTGCTATTAGCATTTCTCATCCTCCACAGTTACCAGAGAAGTCTAGGATGAGTTGCAGCAGAGATCTTAATAAAGAGGGGGATTTCCAAGTTAGGAAGTATTCTAATTGCAGCTTAAAGCATGGCTCTGTGTTTATGTCCTCACACTACAGTCCAGATTTTCATCTTACAATGGTGAAAATCTGGAGCAACACCACTGAAATCAGTGAAATTACACAGATTTAAAACTGGTGAAAGTGAAAGGAGAAACAAGCCAAAAGTTTCTTACACTTTTAAAAATGGTGGGACATGGAGATTCTAAGGAGTAAAAGTCTGGAGGAGCAAAGGGGGCTGATTCTGTCTCACTTACACTGGCTTTACACTGGTATAACTACATTGAGTTAAGTAGAGTACTCCTGATTTACACCACTGCTAGTGAGAAGAGAACCAAACCCTTTGTGTTTTGTTCTGAGAACCGATGAGTGAATTCCTCCTGATCCAACAACTGAATCATGCTTATGGATCTTAAAATTGTTATCAGTCTTTTAAAACATGTTGGATGGTTGCAAGTTAGTTTTTATTTGTACAATGACAATATTGCCTTAGTTCTACTCCAGTACAGTTCCAATACAATCCAAGATTGTACTCCCACTCCACACACGTGTGCGCATGCACAGAAACGCACACACACACACACTCACAAGGCTATGATCTTGATTCACTACTGTGTTATTCCACTTTTACGCTGTTCAATGATTTCAATTGCGTTACACTGGCATAAACTGGAGTAATGCGGGGTGAAACAAGTATTAGGTTGTTTTTTTTTAAATAAACTCTTCCTCAAAGTGTAAGAGACCCTCTGCTATTTATACTGCACTAGCTACTTGCTTTAATATGAAGAAATCTATAAACCTCCATCAAAAGCAATTTGGAACTGAGTAGCTATAATATTATATATATATTAATCCTGTATGCAAACTACAGACCGAGACTGAAGGGCTAATAATAACCAATTGCACATGAAAGAAAAGCAGATATTAATACTGCTGGTTTTCCCCATTAATAGAATATATCCTGTGTTAAAATAAATGTATATGCAAAAAACTAGACCCTCAGCTCATGTAAACTGGCACAGCTCCACTGATGCATCAGCTGAAAATCTGGCCTAGTATGTCTATAAAATAAAATGACCAAACTGGAATCTTCCTATCTTATCCTAGATTATTATTGGCAATAACTGGATAATTGGTTTTAAAAAAAGTTTGCATACGCAACTTATTCACATAATTTTATTTTTTGTTTTTTTTTGTTTTTTTTTTGTCAGTTCACAAAAGAAGTATTTAAAGTTGTCATAACCTTGCATTTAGCCAGTGAAAGAGCAATCTTGAAAGGAAAACATTTTTACAAACTGGACATATACCCTGTTTATTTTCTCTAAAAGTTGCACGCCATAAAGCAAGTAATTTTCCAGTTTAAAACCTTCTTCAGATATTATTATACAAAAATATTCATATGCAAGTAATAAAGGGTTTTTTTTAAAACATCCAACTTTTTTTTAAATCTAAAGCAAAGTTACACCAAAAGTTTTGTTGTTGTTGTTGTTTTAAATCTAGACAAAGTACACCTTGTGCTTTAACAAACCTACAGCATCATGTGCTCATATACTCTTTACAAGGATTGTAGTGAATAGGCTCATGTCTCATTATTCATTAAATTATGCAAAAAGTATATTCGGTGCAGAACTTGCCTATTTTTGTGGTTTTTGTTTCCTTTAATCTTTGTGTGTGTGCGTGCACGCACGTGTGTGTGGAAAAGTTAAGGCAAGTGCAATCAAAGTTACAAAAATCAATATCTCTATTGCTAACATGTGCAGCATTCATATTTAGTGAGTGATGTCTTTTCTCCCTTAAGAATAAAAATCGATGAAAGTACAAAATGCTAAATATGTTATACTTGTTACAACAAGCTGTGCAGTTTAAAGTATCAAACATGGTAAATTTTTAAAAGGTGTCATATACTGTAGGATAACATAAATATGCTGTTTAAAGTAACATACATTGAAATTGGGTAACATTTCTATCATTTACCTTTTGCTTTTCAGCAGCATGTATAGCATCACTAATAAAAATGCACTCTTATCTATGGCCCCTTTTATATTATTTAACTAAATATGAATATAAGTTACTCTCATTAGGTAAAATATTTAACATTCAGTACACATAATATAGTCTGTTGCATTTCTACTTAACTATAGTGTGTCTACCTTAATTTCAGTGGGTTTGCACAAAGTGTCTAAAGAAAGAGGCAACTTCTGCAGTTTTTATTCACATGTGTACCCCTATGGTAAGCCTTGGAAGGAACATATGTATTGAGCTACAGTTTATATAGCATCAGTGAAAGACACTTGAAAAAGATAGAAATTCTACATCTTTAACAAAAATACATAAAATAGGAAAATCATTTTTACAGGTTTTTGCTTAATCTGCATCTTTGCTGATTGTGGGTGCTGATTACCAACTCTGGGCCTGATTCTGCTCTCCTTTAAACCAGTTGTACGCTGATGTAAGTGCAGTTGAGTTCCTTCTACTTAGGGTTAAATATGTGTGGAAAGATGCTCCCAAAGTCCCACATGGCATCCATCTATTTCTTTCCATTAAACGATTAGAAGACTAACTGATAGGTTTGATGATAAAGTGCTTTATTCGGACTCTCGTCTAGCTGTTAATTTAGTGTAGTGCACTGCACTCTCAAGTACTATTATCACTGCAATTTTTTGTTGCTATATATAATTAATTATATATATACACATCCAGCTCTCATTGACATGACATGATAACTAAAGAAACTAAATCCCGTGGAGAAATCACCTTCAGTCCAAAGACACTAAAGGTGGCACTGAGCTAAGACATTCCTCTACAGAATTTAGTTTAGTTAATTTTTAGTCACAGTTCCATTGCTTTGTTAAAGTGAAGTCTGCCTAATGTCACTCCTACCACTGGCAATTAATGCATGTTTCTTGTTGTAATAAGTCTCTTTGGACATTTTGTCTAGTTATCTATTGAATGATGCATAGTAATGGTCTCTACTTTACCTAAAATTACCTACCTATCGAAATTGTGCACAAAGGCTCCAATCCTGCAAAGATTTATGGATGTGCTTAACTTTGTGCACTGTGAATAGTCCCAATGGGTAAAGTTAATCATGTGCATTAAGCACTCATCTCTGCAGGATTGGGGCCTTAGGATCTGACTCAAAGTTAAGTCAATAGAAAGGTTCATAGTAAATTAACTGTTAAAAAAAAAAAAAAAAGCTGAGACATAGCATCCTATTTGCATATTAGTGTCCAGTATTACCATTTCATACAATCAAACTTCAGGGGGGAAAATGCACTTCAGTGCCACTATAATCATTATATACAATGATGGGCCTCTCGGGGCGATTAAGCAGTGATTCAAGAGGATATGGTCATCCTGTCACCAAACCCTTTAGTATCACTAACAAAGCTTTGTAATAAGTATCTTTCAACATTACAGGAGAGGGAAATAAAACACCTGGTGAATGTTAGGTACCCAGTGTTCTACAGGCAGGTGATGTTTGAAATCATGATCAGATCCTTTGTTTGTTGTATCCAGAGGCTGATTATACAGGTATGTAAGGGCTTAATGTGGCAAAGGGAGGCAGTGGAAACAATTTACTTTTGCTGTGTATTAAAGGTGGAGTGGGGAGCAAATCAAGCAGCCACTTGCACAGGACAACTCCACACAACCTCTGTTCTAGAGACATCACAAGGTATGGCCTTCAAAGGGAACTACAAATAAGGAAAAGTGGGCATGTCACACACCCCTCCCCCACCCCAAAGTGAGCATGACTGGTAAGTCAGTGTACAATAAGTATCTACATGGTCAAAGGTATGTGGAATGGAACCATAAGAATGGTGCTTTGGCCTCCGTTTCCTTCCCAAATCTATCCATACCTAGCCGTGGGCTCACTACAAGTTTGCCTTGGCACCGCAAGACATGCAGAGAATTTTCATGTGAGCAAAGCCATTTTACTTGGACTTAGTCTACTTTTACGGGATCAGGTTGGTACTGTTTTATTTTACAGTACTGTGAATGATTATATGATTGGATACATATCTTTGGAGAAAAAGCAGATGCAAGTGCTTTTCCATTTGTTGAAAGCACTTCTCTTCTTGAGAGTCTATACGTCTTGTAAAGGATTGCATTGTTACATTTTAAATGCTTTTGCTGAGGTAGAAATGGGTTCAGTGATCTAAAATAAGAAGCATGATTTCTTTGTAATTTTTGCAAATTAGAGACAATAAGAAAGCTGTGTGGATGTTTTTCTCTTTACTTTGTATTTACATAATTGTCACCATTTGCTGCTTTCTGGGTTTTAGGAAGACCAGTGTACAACATTCTGATGTGATGCTAAAGTTACATGTATAATACTAATTGTTTTAATTGTCTACTTAAAGTGTCCCTAAGTACATAATTAGAGCAGCAGTGAGATGTTCACCACAGAATTTTAATGCTGGCAAACAATTTCTTCCACGTTTGTAAGTTCATTGCTGTTCACCTGTTAAGCTTGTAATGAAGATTTAAAAAAAATTTTTTTTTAAAAGAACCAAACATACACACACATTCACTGTTGTTTACCTGTCACACATTGTAAAACGAGTTTAAAAAAGGCTCCCAAACAACAGACTACAGCATTGCTGGGAAAATCAATCTATGCTAAGAATTGAAGCTAAAACAATAAGGTAAATCATAAGAACTAGTCACCGCACCATTGTTTTATGCAGGGGTGTGTATGAACCAGAGAAAGATTACACACTGAGGCTTGAAAAGAAAGGGATGTTACCCCAAAAGGGCACTGTTAAGACATTAGGGATGAAGAAAAGGGTGTGAATTGTGAATACAAGTACTTTTACAAATTAAAAAGCTGCTCCTGCAAGTGACATCTACTCACCCAAATAGTCCCACAGGTAAAGAATGTTCATATGAGCCAGGCTTGAAGGATGCACCTCAAGCTTTGTGTTTTATCTTGAGTATTGGAGAGACTGCAAGGTAAATGGAGGGGGCAGGGGGTGGACCGGAAGGAATGAAGGTTAAGATCAGGAGCAGTGAGGTGTGGTTGGAGCACAGGTTGGGAGTTATTTGTCATCACGCTTTTGATGCTTTCATCTTAACTTTGTAACTTGCTGGGCTCAACCACAGTGCTTACCATGTGTACCGAAAAGACTGGGAGAGGCACAATCCGTTTCCAAGTCTCCCTGTTGCGTTGAGGGTAAAGGACCTATACTGAACCTATATCTGACCTGGCATATGTCACTCGATATGCTGGTGCAGATATGCTGGCCCACTTGTTGTGGCGGGTGGAACAAAGGCTCCATCTGGTTTCTACCCTGACACAAGGGAGCAAACACGGACCTTACACCCCTTTAGTCCCTTGAGTTGCTGTGCAAGACAGGTTATGATTTACCCCTCTATCTCAGTTTGCCATCTGTAAAGACACAATTTCCCTAGCCTCCTCTGAATTGGTTGTGGAGATTAATTAGGTAACATTTATAAAGTCCTTTCAAGATGTGTGTGTGATTATTGGGTACTTATTTTTCCTGAAGAATTGACATTTATGCTATTTATATTTGGGGATGGGGAGAAAACTAAGATTTAATTAAAAGAGGAGATAAGGTTTAAAAGCAAATTAAAATTTTATCATTAACATTTATGTTCGCACCTTGTTATATCTGACACCAGTCAGGGAAAAAATGGCATCTGTCAAACTAAAATGAAATGAAAATCTCAGTTTAACAGCTGTAGTGTGGGCCTTTCTATAAACCATGTATTGGATAGGGATTGTGTACTTCATACAACATTCAAAACTAGCTGCCAGAATTCTTGAAATCCATGCAACCTTAACTCAACAGAAACAAAAATGTTCGAATCAAATACTGGTTGGTTTTGTAAAGATGTTATTGAGGATATTGACTATAATATGTGAGCATGCTGTTAAGCCAGTGGTTCTCAAACTGGGGCTGCCGCTTGTGTAGGGAAAGCCTCTGGCTGGCCGGGCCGGTTTGTTTACCTGCTGGGTCCACAGGTTCGGCTGATCGCTGCTCCCACTGGCTGCGGTTCGTGGCTCTAGGCCAATGGGGGCTGCGGGAAGGGGCGCGGGACAAGGGATTTGCTGGCTGCCGCTTCCCGCAGCCCCCATTGGCCTGGAGCGGCGAACCGTGGCCAGTGGGAGCCGCGATTGGCCGAACCTGTGGACCCGGCAGGTAAACAAACTGACCCGGCCTACCAGGGGCTTTCCCTACACAAGCGGCGGTCCCAGTTTGAGAACCACTGTGTTAAGCTTTTGAGTCAAGTTTCTCGTTGTTACAAACAGGATACCTTCCCAGGACCAGACCTTAGCACTATATAAATTATTTAGGCACATTGGGGAGGGGTTTACTTTTTTTTTTACCACATACCAAACTGTTAATATGGCCACATCTTTCCATTTTTTTTTTTACATTTTCTGTTTACTGAGTGCAATATAACTCACTGAAGTCTTGCCTAACCATCTCATAGACACTATTAGTACAGTACAAAGACCAGACTTGATGTCAAACAGAATTAAAAACAAAACTGAAAAGGAAAAATCTTAATGTTCATTTCTATTGGTTTTACTTCCAAAGGCTCTGCAGATTCTGGAACACCAACCAAAGCTCAGTTAGAGAAGCATGATGCTGCCTTGTCCTCTTTTGGTGTATGTCCAGTGTCAATGGGGAACTGTTCAGCAAAATAACATGCCCCAAGAGACAGCATGGTATCAATGCTGAATTCAACCTACAAAACCAGTGATACTACTAAATCATACCTGAAGGGTGAAATGCTCACTCCTCCTTCTCCACTCAGTGACTATTAACAGAGCTAGCGCTGTGGCAAAGATAAAACAGCTAAGGAACTTGAAGCAAGCATTATGCAGGGAGATACCCAGTGTTATGAAACTGCCCATGTTTCTCTAATTCCAGCCAAACAAAGCTCCTGTTCAGTTATGAAGAGGGGTAGAAATGATATTGAGTTGTGTGTAGGGAGGGTAAGAATGAAAATAGTTGCTCCAGATCATGCACTAAGCCTGTTATGGAGGAAGAGTCTTAGTGCCCACAAAATTTGGTCTCCCTATGTACCACAACTATGGATGACTCCCCAACAACTGTGTATGCTGCTGGGTTACTAGCAAATGCAAAACCATTCAGCACTGTGCCAGATATCAGGGCTGTATTTCTGACTCTGTTGATCCATCTGTAGGATGTGGCACATGCCAGTTGCTTTATGTAGGTTGGACTGAGTTGCGGCTGGACTCCATAACAGAGAATGTCCATAACCCAATTAAGAAACAGGCTGATGTTTCCCCCTTCTCCTACCTTGGCTTTTATTCCATTGGCTTTTCTTAGTGTCTGCTTTATTGTAATTCTAATAAAGTTTTTCCGAGGTTTGTAGACATAACAATTTTTTTTTTAAGTTTGAGAAAAAAGGAAGCCTGCTCATCAGGCCTGTTTCCCCAAAAGCTCATTGCTCACTCTATAATGTAAATGTATTATTAATGCATGCAATTCAACTAAAATGTTGTGCATTTTAATCAGATAAGTATAACAGGTTTTCTAAATATGTAGAGTCTGATTATCTGCCATTATGTAATGTCTACTTCATTTTAACAGCTGGGTGCTAACAGAAAATGCAAGAATTTTGCATCTAAGGCTAAAAAATGTGTAACCCGAGCAACAGCCATCTTGAAAGAAAGAATGCCAAAGTGTTTTATGATGTAGACTCCTAGGGTGAAATCCTGGCCCCACTAATGTCAGTGGGAGTTTTCTCACTGACTTCAGTGGGGGGGTCAGAATTTTATCCCATCGTTAGTTGTAAATACAAGTTCTTTTCTGATCCATTTTTCCTGATTCTCCTCTCACTTAAACCAGTTTTTACACTGGTTTAACTTCATCAACTGCAATAGAGTTACACTGATGTAGCTGAGAGCAGAATCAAGCCCAGAGATACTTTATCTTCAAAATAATCAGCTGCATGCTGTGCAGTCCTCCCTTTCAGTAAAGCTGTGTTTGAACCTCTAGAAGGGGGATGTTTATAGTGAGTTTCCATGGGGCGGGGTGATAAAGTCCTTTAGCTTTATATCAAGGAGTAGCCTGATAAGAGAATCTTATAATGATGGAGCACCGTATCTAGATACTTCATGTACATCGACTCCATATACATACCCACAATTAGTGACAGATGAAAACCAGGCATAATACGTTTTGTCCAATCACCACACTACAATTTTCAAAGGTAAAGTGCTTTTTTTTTAATGGCTAACCCTTGCACTTGGCTATTGCATGCACACTTCAGACTGCATTATCAAAAACTAGAACATCTGAACCAAAAAAGGATGGAGCCTAAGCACTAGGGCAAATTATTTTTTTTTCCTTTTTATTTTGCGTTCTAACAGAACTTTTGTCAAACATAGAGCACGTGAACACATGACAGTTTCCTTCACTGTTTCTCACACAGAGCTGTTTATAGTAGAGGAATACCTGGGAGGAATGTTTCTAAAGTCATAGATAGCTTCTCCATGTATTTCTTTTTTCATTTGTTTGTTTGTTTTTGTTTAATAATATGACAAAGCATAATAAGAAAAAACTTTTCTTAAATAGTGTGAATATCAAATAGTATCCATCAATCCCTGAATCATGCTATTCAAAGTGCTTAAATCTACACTAAAAATAGAACAACAAAAAAGTACCCCCAATGTGGCTAAAGAAACACCTACCAATGCCTATAATGTGACTGTCGCCAGGTTGTTACACTCTATATTTATTCCACATCCCAATCTTCATCTTAAAAAATATAAAGGGGAGGGACGAGGGAAAGATTTTACAATATTTTAATTTTTCTGGGTATTGGAGGAATTTAGAATCCAGTCAAATGAAGTTAAATGCCATCAGTTCCTGACAGGCATCTATAATATAAAATAAATAACAATTGTTTTACAATCTGAAAATAATCAAATCTGTAAAGCTGTCTTGAAATTTTATCTGCCCTGGCAGCTTCATTTTCATTTTGTGGATATTTGGCACATGTCCAGGGGGACACAATTGAAATAAAGAACAGATTGTAGAAAAGGACCCGAGCGAATTGTCAGAGAAAAAAACATTTTTCAGCAAATAAAAGTCAGTGCACATCCCCAAGCTCCTTTAACTGGTTATGCAGATTCTGACAATTCTTGACTGTTACAACATAATAGTCGTTCCTCAGACATTGTCAATATTGACTTACCCCCACAAACGCCCACAAACTGCAGGTTACACATTTTTGACCAATCACATCTTACTAATGAGACCAAAATATTAAAACTTGTATTTTTTTGAATATAGTGATAATAAGAATGAACAAATCACACAACATCCATTATATTGGCCAACACCAGTCAGCTGCTATGTAATGAGTTGCTGAAATAATTTAAAAGCTGTTTCCTAGTGTTCATGTTGTATTGTTGATATTAAAAAAAAAAGAAAGGGCCAATCCTCTGCTGATGGTCATTGGAGCACCTCCACTAGTTCCATTTACACCAGCAGAGAATATGGCCCTTTTAAAAGAAAAAAAAAATCTAACTCCATTCTTTAAATTTCCTAAAATGGAAAGTGACTTTTGCATCATTTGAATGTAAATATGGGTAAGATCCTTATTCCATTAGTTCTAGAGATATCTGAACAGTGATTTTTTTTTTAATCTGGGAGCAATGGTACACATGTAATCTGCAATCCTCAAAGATGGAATCATGCATTAAAAACCAAACTAGTTTATTTATTTATTCAATAAACTTAATGGTTTTTAATGCTTCCACGTCCAATTTAAATATTAATATTGTATAAATAAATGTTTATTCTTACAACATTTATGTTCGTTGGTACTCATAATTTCTTTTTTACTACCTGAGTTCTCATTTAAATCACCTTGAAATTAATAAGGTTTTACTTATTGTAACAAGCTAAAACAAAATATAAAAATGTTCAAATGTGAATATATCATTGACAAGTAATTACAGTGATTGGAACATTCAAATACAAGGGGAATCCATACTCAGCTGGAAAGAAATGTTTTGCTCTTACTTTTTAGAAAAATCCATTTTCTATAATACAATGTGACAAACCATAGTTGATATTGTCCTTCTACTCCCCTTTGGTTTGGAAGCCATCATTGTAAATCTCAGCAGGATTTACTGCACTTCAACACCTATTACCTTACTTGTTTGACAATTGCAAATAACCTCATTTGCAGAATTTAAAAGGGGGAAAAGAAAAAGTCAAATGCTTAACAAAAACAAGCAAAAAAAAAAAAAAGCTGTGTACACATTCACACATTCACACTATTCCAGAAGTGATCAAATTAGGGTTGTTGCTTTATATAAATAAAAGGGATACAAATAAACTCATCTGTAAAACAAAAACAAACTCTACTTTCTACACACTCTGTAGTGGTTACTGTGAGGCAATTGATACATATTGGGTATATCTTGTTGTCTGACAAGCATTTACTGAGTTAAATGTTAGATGATCAGACTGTCTGTAGTGTTACCCAGCATGGGACCATCATAAGGGGAGGCGGGAGGAAAAAGTGTTGTCATGGGATAAGTAATGAAATTGGAGCTCAGAATGATTGGCGGGGTCCTCCTAAGAACAAAGGTTCTTCACAACGGTGAAATGCAGCAGGCATGGCCTTCATGTATCAGGCTAGGCAGGCCAACAAAATGGATGGTGCTTCTGATATTAACATAGCTTCGTCCAAGCATTCCCAAGAAATGTTTAAAAAAATTCTAAAACTATACTAATGGAGCAAAAAAGATTTCCTATCTATACAGCAGTCTCTTCATTTAAAAAAACCGTAATATACAAATTCCAATGACGTATAAAACAAAGTCAAAGATGTGAATGGCAGAGACATGGGTAAAACAGGAAGACTGATGCTACAAAGAAACTGCAAAAAACATATGTACAAGACCCTGTTTTTCCTCGTATTTTATAGATTGTAATGCATGTTTAACAGCAGCAGTCGAGGATGTAGTTCCAGGCACCAGACTGCACACTTAGCTCCTACTCCAGGGGGTTGGGGTCCCCCTTTGCATTTCTGTCACCAAATGACACTTGATATACTGGTCTCCCGTGGCAAGAGGGGCAGTATCGCACTGTTTGTGTGAGCCTCATCTGGATTCTGCTCTCTGTTAGTTTTTGTCTGCGGCCGCTGCCCATTGATGAGTGTCATAGGGATGTTGCAGTAGGTATGCTGGTTACCTATTGAGGTAAGAGGCAGGGTGCCAGTAGGAGGTACATCGTATTCATAGCTTCTATAATAGTGTTTCTGGCGCATCTGTGAATGATACGTATTATGAAAGGTGGAGCGCAGATCTGGATGGGCAGTGGCAAGAGCAGTGGAGGTGGCAGCAGCCATTGAAATTGCTGAGACCGTCTGCAGTTCCCCAAAGGGCCCCTGCTCACTGACATCTAAAACCTGCTCGTGTGTGATGGGTTCTATCCTCTTAAAAGGCATTTCGTACTGTAAACGTTTCCAGAATTTAGAATTCAACTTGTTGCATTTTGGTCCATGCCATTTAATGACAGTTAGAAGCTTGATGGTATGTTTGAGGGCCTCGACCTCCTGGTAGTTCATAATTCCCCGGAGTTCACTGCATTCAATCAGTATCACTTTAATTTCTCCAGTGACTAGCATGTTCCGAAGCCTGGTTTCCAGTTCGAAGATGCTCCAGCCTCTCCTTACCACATAATTTGGAGTCATGACGATGATCAGTCGCTTGCTTTGGTCTACACATCTTGCCACATCTTCAATGTAGGCTATAAAAAAAGACAGTTGCTCAAGATCAGTCGAAGCAAGTATCTCACCCAAAAACCTCGGTAGAAACAAATGGGCTAAATTCTCCTGTCCAGGAACAGTTGGCTGAACACTGAAAAGTATTGATTGCATACATTCATTCAATTTCCCCTCCCCCTGACGTGAATGGATTTCTATTCATCAGAATATTTGGGTACTGGCTAATTTTTTGTACAAATACCAACATCTGCACGTGAGCAAGGCTATGTATTATCATCATCATTCTTCTGTTTTAAAAGTCATTCTGTGTGGTAACAGAACAATGACCATGTGATTTAGGGGACCAATCATACACAATAAACTCACAAGTTACTCTTGTGTATATTGCAGGGTTGGACCCTTAGTCTGTCTTTCCCCCCCCCAGGCATCTACAATGTTGCCTCCTGTGAATTAATGCTCAGATTATTGCAGATCTTAACAACAACTTTGCTGCTAATGTGTCTATTTTTTTTCTTTTTAAGATAAAAGATTCATTACTGCCTTTAGTAAAAGTAAATTAGAATAATCCAGTAAGAAGGTGGCAGTTTGAAGGCTATATGGAAGCTATGGAGATGGACTTTACAACTTCTCACTAAAGCAGTAACTAAAATTGGGCAGGACTATGCAAAATAAACATGAACAAGTAGTAAATGAACAAAACTAAGCACTAATTAGCTAATTTTGCTCTCTAGGAAGATCTCCAGTAGCCACACCAAAAACTCATCTGCTGTGAATACTAACAGAATGCCATGGTATATAGCATTCCTTAAAAGAGACACAAATGTATCACTCCACTGTTGTACTAGTTTCAACACAAGTCTATTATCCCCCCTATAAAAAGCTTGATTAGTTTCTGGAATAAGCAAAGGGGGATAATAAACTTGTGTTGAAACTAGTACAACAGTGGAGTGATACATTTGTGTCTCTTTTAAGGAATGAGTCCTTACTCCGATTTTACTCAGTGCACATTCAGGGCCATGGGAATTTGTCCAAGTATGGACTGAATTAAAACAGATTAAGAACATCAGTATTTGATTCATAGATAGAAAGGCTCCACACCAAACCGTATAAAACACTGGTCTTGTCATGCTTTCCTGTCTATGTCTTTCCTGAACACTATCATCTTAACTGAAAATAATACCCAACCAAATACGCAAGTGATATTTTAGGGAAGAACAGAGGCAAGCCAACAAATATTTTAAAAGTGCACCTCGAAAATCAGATAAAATATTTTTTAAAATGATAGAGAAAACTCAGAGATAAGACTCTGAGGATATTATGATAGAAAGCACATTGTTGCAACATATATGTATTTTCTGTTTTCCTCATATAGGAAACACACACAAATGGCTGAATATAACTTACTTCCAGTGGGAATCAAATCTCTATCTGGTATGAACAACTTGTACCCATAATGCTTTTCAAGCATATCTGGTAGGATCTCAAGAGCAAATCGTTCTTCTTCCCCAGTTTCTTGATTCCACTGGTCTGGATCCACTTTGGTATAGGATAGATATGCATCATAATCTTTGTTGTCTAAAGAAAGAAAGAAAGAAAATGAGGTATTTGACTTGATCTTCAGACAATAATATGTTTTCACTAGATAATTTTGTGTCATCAGCAAATGCCATAGATAAACTATCTAGTTTTCACATCCAGATATGGGTCCTCTCATTTATCCTGTTTTGACGCTGATGGAGTTATCCCTAATTTACACAGATGTAAGAGAGCCCATGGTCTTACCCTGAAGGTGATTTGTGCATATATATTTGTATGGATGGCTATAAATGCAATCAGTTCATCTGTTTGTTTTTTGGTGTTATTTGAGCAGAGGGAGATAATTCCACTAAAAAATATAAAATAATGTAAAGCCTTTTCTAGTCTTGAAAAAAGAAAGTAAATATCTATGTTAGTGCAAAATTTGCATATTTAAACACCCAAAAGTCCAGAAATGAAATAGTTAAGGTTAATTAGCATGCACTGCATGTTTGTACGGCAATATCTTAGACTACCTTAATATATGCAATGCCTAACATATATACAGTGGCCAAGAACTCCCAGTCAAGCCGAATTGTCTCAGTGCAAGACTGGAGAAGTTGATGGAGGGCAAAGGTGGCTTTATGCCTTACTGTTGTTTTAACTTAAGTCTGCTGCCTAAAGTAACTGATCTAGCACCCAGGGCCTGCTGATTCTGCCCCACATCATGGGCCCAGAAGTGTTTAGTGTAAATGCTGCTCTATGCCACCCTCAGTTTCCCCTATGCAGGATGAAGGGAGTTAGGGGGGCAGGATGTGACCAAATATGTGCAATATAAACAAATAAAGGGCCCAATGCTGCAAAGATTTAAACACAGACGTAACTTTACTTATATGAGTAGTCTCATTGACTGTACATGAGTAAAGCTACTGACATGGTTAAGTTTTTGCAGCATTGGGCCCCAATGATGCAATTGAAATCATAATTAAAATATTATGAATGTTCTGACTTTTGACTGTTTAAATTTGCACACTTAATGCTGCCTTAACATAGGATTTGTATTTAATATGGTCTTTTTCATTTCAATCTGAGGGGAAAAAATCACCCTTTTGGGAAATTTGCTTGCTGTGCTTACTTGTAAGACTGAATGAAAGAAGCCATCATTAATTTTCATTAGGAGGTCAATAATGGCAAGTGCTCTGGAACCAATTCAGTGGAATAAGAGGTCACATTTTGATTTTTGTTGTGAAGAAAGTAGAGAAAAATCAATGGCAGGAGTAATGAAATGTTAACATCCTTTAATTCTCTAGACAGTATTATGCACCAGCCATAGAGAATATCAATTGCTTGAAAAGGAGGCCTGATTGAATATTCTACTGTGTGCCATAAGTAATGTTATATTCATTCAATGCTGAATTCAGCTATTTACTAACAACAAATCCTTTTCTCACTTTACTCCTTTTTACATTTTAACAGCTCCTGTTTAAAAAAGCATGCAGAATGCAGGACTAGTGCTGCCTGTCTATACAAAATGAATATATGACATTTTACATATTGTTCTGCTCCCTTCTCCCTGTGAACTGTACACTCTATACTCTAATATTTACAGATGATACAAATCATACCACAGCCACACTAGCAACTTTACAAGCATAACATTATATCAGTTCCCCATTATACTGTTTTGTACTTGAGCTGTATTTTCTTCCACATTGGAATCAAATATCAAGGAGGTGTGTTTGTGTGTGTACAACAGACCAGAAGATCTCCCTGAACTATAAACACTTTCTTCCTCGATAATTCCTTCAGTCATGCTTCACTGCAGTATTTGGAATATCAAAATTCATCAAGACAGAAACAAGTCTCATGTCACAAACCAATGGCTTGTGACTTCACTGAATGAATGAAATAGGAGGTAGAGGCTGCTTATAGAGGAGAAAGCATCTGATTACACAGAAATAGGTTGTATATCTTATATTATTCATCAGCAATAAGGTAAAGAGATTATTGGAAAACTACCACAACTAGCAGTATGAAACTTTGGTAATTTTACATTTAAAAAAAAAAGATGTTTGATTGAAAGGTGCTGTAGCATTACAAGTAGCAACAATAATGATACTTGCTTGAGCATGGCCATGGTACTTCAAACTTCCTTGATTGGGTATGTGACTGCATTAATTTCTCTAGGGGATACATTATAAGGAATAATGAGTATTCAGACAAACTGGTTTGAAGGCATCAGGGCATTTCCTATTGAGACAGTTTGTACATTTCTAATCTGAGGGAAAATTGTTCGCATTCTGTCATTGTTTTCTTGCTTAAATGCAACAGTGTAATATTTATTTCAACAACATCTTTCTTCTATACCATAGAGGGTCCAGCTCCAGTGTCTCCACTGACTACAACTAGGGTACAATTTTACAGAGACGTGATCTCTCAGACAACCAGATCACAGGTTAACTAGAACCATGCAGGTTAAAATTAACACCTTGACTTCCTACTATAACAGGGGTTCTCAAACTGGGGGTCAGGACCCCTCAGGGGGTCGCAAGGTCATTACATGGGGGAGGGGGGGTCGCGAGCTGTCAACCTCCACCCCAAACCCTGCTTGCCTCCAGCATTTATAATGGTGTTAAATATATTAAAAACAGTGTTTAATTTATTAGGGGGGTTGCACTCAGAGGCTTGCAATGTGAAAGGGGTCACCAGTAAAAAAGTTTGAGACCCACTGTACTATAAGGTAGAAGGCATCAAGTTCGGGTCATGGAGATACAGAATATCTAGTGAACATGTGTGCAGTATTCTGCATAATGCAAGGAGCAGGCAGCTGCATTCCTAATAAGACTTCATTTAGAATCCAGGGTAGTATATGTTTTCAAGTTTCTGTACTGTAAATTTACATGTAGAATTCAGGAGGTACTGAAGAATTTAAAAAACGTATTAATCTCAGATCTGATTATCTTAAACACAGACTGTCACCTTACACCTTATCATAGCAGTTAAGATGACTGGCTCTTGGAATCTCTCTCTGATGAGGGTCTCTGGCTTTGGAAATTGCTATCCTTAATTTTGTTCTTGCTTTGCTCTTTTCTATAGGCACCTAACTACCATGACAAATGTGCTGTGGATCTTAGTAAAACAGAATTTATTTTTAACTCTTTGTCAGAAAGAGTGACAAACAGAAGCACTTAGATAAACAGGCAACATGATTCCTTTGACTGTTCATTTTATAATTTAGAGAGACAAGGTGTGGGATGCAATATCTTTTATTGGACCAACTTCTGTTGGAGAAAGAGACAACCTTTTGAGCATACACAGAGCTCTTCTTCAGGTCTGGGAAAGGTACTCAGAGCAGGAGCAGCAGAAGTGCCCTAAAAGGAGTGGGGCACAGATGCCTGAACCATGGCCCCACCCCCATGCCATGCCACTGTACTGCCCCTTCTCCCTAAGCCCCCAACCTCACACCACCCCTGCCCCCATACCATGTCCCCGCATCACCTCTTCCTCTGGTCTGCCTGTTCTGGCGTGCCTGACTTAGAGGCCATGTCTACATACAAAATTAAGTCGACCTAACTTACATCAGCATATAGCTACCGCAGTAATTACATCACTTATGTATGTCAACACTTTGCTCCTTGTGTCGGCGGTGTGTGTCGTCACCAAGATAGCTTGTATCTATTGTACTGTTACTGTGGGGCATTATAGGAAGGCTCCTGAAAGCCAGTAACAGTTAACATAAACAACGCAGTGTCTACACTGACACTGCGTCGCCCTAACTACATTGACCTTGACGCTATGCCACTCATGGATGTGGAGTTATTAAGTTGGCATAGCTGGGCAGTTATTTAAGTTAAACATTTATAGAATCATAGACTCATAGGACTGGAAGGGACCTTGAGAGGTCATCTAGTCCAGTCCCCTGTATTCATGACAGGTCTAAGTATTATCTAGACCATCCCTGACAGGTGTTTGTCTAACCTGCTCTTAAAAATCTCCAATGATGGAGATTCCACAATCTCCCTAGCCAATTTATTTCAGTGTTTCACAACCCTGACAGGAAGTTTTTCCTAATGTCCAACCTAAACTGCCCTTGCTGCAGTTTAAGCCCATTGCTTCTTGTCCTAGCCTCAAAAGTTAAGGAGAACATTTTTCTCCCTTCTCCTTGTGACAACCTTTTATATACTTGAAAAGTGTTATCATGTCCCCTCTCAGTCTCCTAGTCTCCAGACTAAAAAACCACATTTTTTTTCAATCTTCCCATATTTTCTAGTCCTTTAATCATTTTTGTTGCTCTTCTCTGGACTTTCTTCAATTTGTCCACATCCTACCTGAAATGTGGCATCCAGAATTGGACACAATACTCCAGTTGAGGCCTTATCAGCATGGAGTAGAGCGGAAGAATTACTTCTCATGTCTTGCTTACAACAATCCTGCTAATACATACCAGAATGATGTTTGCTTTTTTTGAAACAGTGTTACACTGTTGACTCATATATAGATTTTGATCCACTGTGACCCCCAGAACCCTTTCCGCAGTACTCCTTCCTAGGCATTTTGTATGTGTGCAACTGATTGTTCCTTCCTAAGTGGGGTATTTTGCATTTGTCCTTATTGAATTTCATCCTATTTACTTCAGACCATTTCTCCAGTTTGCCCAGATCATTTTGAATTTTAATCCTATCCTCCAAAGCACTTGCAACCCCTACCACCGTGGTATCATCAACAAAGATTATAAGTGTACTCTCTATGCCATTATCTAAATCATTGATGAAGGTATTGAACAGAACTGGACCCAGAACTGATCCCTGCATGACCCCACTCAAAATGCCCTTCCATCTTCACTGTGAACCACTGATAACTACTCTCTGGGAATGGTTTTCCAACCAGTTATGCACCCACTTTATAGTATCTCCATCTAGGTTGTATTTCCCTAGTTTGTTTACGAGAAGGTCATGCAAGACAGTATCAAAAGCCTTACTAACGTCAAGATATACCACATCTACTGCTTCCCCCCATCCACAAAGCTTGCTACCCTGTCCAAGAAAGCTATTAGGTTGATTTGGCATGATTTATTTTTGACAAATCCATTCTGACTGTTACCTATCACCTTATTATCTTCTAAGTGTTTGAAAATTGATTGTTTATTATTTGCTCCATTATCTTTCTGGGTACTGAAGTTAAGATGACTGGTCTGTAATTCCCCAGGTTGACCTTATTTCTCTTTGTATAGATTATCACTATATTTGCCCTTTTCTAATCCTCTGAAATCTTTCCTGTTTTCCATGACTTTTCAGAGATAATTGCTAATGACTCAGATATCTCCTCAGTCAGCTTCTTGAGTATTCTAGGATGTATCAAGTCACTTGAAGACACTTAACTTGTCTAAGTAATTTTGAACTTGGTCTTTCCTTATTCAAGCCTCTGATCCTACCTCATTTTAACTGGCATTCATTATGTTAGATGTCCAAATTGCTACTACTTGCTACTAATCTTTTTGGTGAAAACAGAAGCAAAAAAGTCATTTAGCACTTCTGCCATTTCCATATTCCTCCCCCCCCACCCCACACATACCATTGAGTAACGGGCCTACCCTGTTCTTGGTCTTCATCTTGCTTCTAATGTATTTGTAGAATGTTTTCTTATTACCCTTTATGCCTCTAGCTAGTTCAAACTCATTTTGTGCCTTGGCCTTTCTAATTTTGTCCCTACGTACTTGTGTTATTTGTTTATATTCATCCTTTGTAATTTGACCTAGTTTCCACTTTTTGTAGGACTCTCTTTGGAGTTTCAGATAATTGAAGATCTCCTGGTTAAGCCGGGGTGGTTTCTTGCCATACTTCCTGTCTTTCCTATGCAATAGGATAGTTTGCTCTAGTGTCCTTAATAATGTCTCTTTGAAAAAGTGCTAACTGTCTTGAACTGGTTTTCCCTTTAGACTTGCTGTGCATGGGATCTTACCTACCAACTCCCTGAGTTTGCTAAAGTCTACCTTCTTGAAATCCATTATCTTTATTGTGCTGCTTTCCCTCCTACCATTCCTTAGAATCATGAATGTTACCTTTCATGATCACTTTCACCTAAGCTGCCTTCAACTTTCAAATTCTACTTCCCTAGTTAGATTGACGTAAGCTGCCTTGTGTTGACCTAATTTTGTAGCATAGACCAGGCCAGATTGTCACAATTAAACACAAGGTGGAACAGACTGTTTAGCATAAGGAATTAATACATGTTGCAAGAGACCATTCAAGATGAAGTGGGACATTAACACTTCTGCAGTCGTGGAACAAAGGAGGGATAGTGGGTTACTGAGTGTTGTAATGAGCCATAAATGCAGTGTCTTTATTGAGTTCATGGATTTTTAATATCTAGCAGAGTTATGAATTTAACCTTCCAGGCTCATCTTTTGAAGGTCCTATGCAGGTTTCCTTTGAGGATGAGGACAGAGAGGTCAAAGATGGAGTGATCATTTTGTGAAAAGTGTTTGCTGATCGATGATATGATGTTTTTATCTTTTATCATTTTTCTGTGAGTTCATTGGGGAGCATAATGATTGATTTGTTTCACCCACATAATTGTTATTGCAGCATTTAGTGCACTGGATGCGGTGGATCACATGTTGTGATTGTGTAGGACAACTGGATTACAACTGCCATGTCCCCATCAATAGTCATAGGAAAAAAGAATCATCTCACTGCACACCCAACAGTTAACAAAACCACACTCTTGACCATTACATTGATTGGTCGGGGGTGTGTGGGGGGGAGACTGACTCTGAAATCCCTAACAAATATTACATCCACCGTAATCTCTCTACCTCTCAGCGCACAGCAATACAGTCCCTGAAATACAAATCACCAGACAGTGACCAAACCAGCAGACAAAGCAGGTACCATTGTAGTCCTCAACCATGATGACTACCTCAATGAGGCTCTCTGACAGCATCTATTATAAAGAACTTGGAGAAGACCTCACATTGCAATTCACCCAGGAATTTAAGAGTGTAATCAAATCCTTCCCCAAACAACTCCAAGAGAAACTCTACAAAATCATACCCCACAAACCCACCCCAGGGACCTTCTACATGCTTCCCAAGATACAGAAACAAGGGAATCCAGGCAGACCCATCATATCTGGCCATGACCCTCTTACTGAAGGAATACTGGGACTCATACAAACCATCCTCAAACCACACAAGGCGCCACTTTACTCCAGTACACAACCAACTTCCTCCAGAAACTCTACAACATTAACAACCTTACTCAGAACGTCATCCTTGCCATCATGGATGTCATCTCCCTCTACATTAACATCCCTCACCTGGGTTGCAAATCAGTTCACACAAATTCAGCACATGAAAAAACAGAAACAAAACCAAAAACCCACAGCCAAAAGCAAAACCTAGAGACATGATGACAATACAATCTCCTCTTTCAAATGAGAATTTACTAATTTATCCTCATTAGCATAAGAAGTGCTATTAAAGCTGCCATCAGTGCATCTTCAGAATGAAAATGTGATTGATTGTTGCTTGCACTTTGGCTTTAAGTATAGATTATGCCATTTCAAAGATTTGTTTTTGTGAGGCTTGCATGCATTAGTGATAAACTGAATCACAGTCATTCACTGCCTGCTTCCTCCCACGCTTAGCATGAAAAACACCTGCTAATTACCACACAAAGACAAGGAAGCTGAAGACTTCATCTGAATCTTTTTGTTGGTAGAGATTAAAAGCAAACTCTAAATATCACCTTTATTTGTGAGAGCTCAATTTCCTTTAACTATTTGAAGATTGCTCTTTCTAACTATTTATCAGGGTAGCACACCTTGCACTGTATCAAGTTGGGCTGCACAATCACATTATATTATGTGAAGTGATTCAATCGACACAACCCTACATGACATATGACATCCTAACACAGCCCCATGAATATTTATAAACATGTAGCTGTAGAGGGGGAAATGATTACTACCATAGACATTTTTGTGAGCTGTTTATTACATGACTCATTTGAAACAACTAAAAAAACAAAGCAGGCAGTGAGGCTAGTTTGAACCAGTTTGCCCGCCCCCTATCCCCAGCATAGCTATGCAATTGAGGCCCCAGCTGCAAAGCACAAGTTCAGTGTATAGCTTACTCCATCTTAGCCTCCCTCAACCAACTCTGCCATGCCAACAGGGAATGGGGGGGGGGGGGAAGGGGAGAGAAGGTTTTCATTAGTTCCACACAGAGGGGACCAGTAGGGAATGAGTCCACAAATTCTGCTGTGTGGCAGATGCAATGTACTTGACCACAAAGCTGTTAACATGGAAAAACCAACACTGCTTGGACAAATGTCACAAGTAGCATTGCTAGGTCCAGGGTTTACTTTTAATGAACTTTACAGCTAGTTAGGCTCTTCATCTCTCTCATGTCTCCTGAAATCCTGTAGAGTAATTAATATTGACTGCAGAAACCTCTACTAGATTGAACAGAGCTGATCACATGCAGATTCCTTTGCTGCTAAATGTAGCCTTTAGCAGACGTTCCATTTCTAGATCAATGGGAAACTTGATGGATAACTAATTCTCCTCCTTCCCCAGAGTACATTTCAGCATAGTATAGATTCAGACATAACTAGGATTTCAAGAAAAGAAATAGAAATAAGAGACCAGATTCATCAATGCCATACTGATTCAAAGGCAATTTCATACAGCAAGCTTTGCTATTTTTAATTACCTTGGTTGATAAGAAATTATTTAAATAGGTATCGAGAGATTTTCCCAACGATTTTAGCCATTTCAAAACAATATTAACAAGTTCTAATTTGAGTGAGCTTCATAATTTGTGACTACACCGAATGTATTGCAGGCATGTATTTTCCATCTCCCTCAACATAGTGAAGAGTGCAATTGAAATGTTTGATTGACTGCATGGGCATCCAGAGAATCTAAAAGTCGTCACGAGTCTTTGCAAAATTTAAAAAAGTTTTCTTCCCCTAGCATTTATTGAAGGCTAATAGAAAATAGAAATTCCTCATGTATTTAAATAATGGTGAGTCAGTTTTAGTGTTTATGAAAGGAAGGGACTGTTAGCATTGGGGTAACCATAGTGCAAGCATTTAATGTGAAAAATTCCCTAGATATAGTAGCTCAGCTTTTTGAACAAAGACAATTATGCTAACTTATTTGGTGGCTTTGACACACGCAACATTTGGGATGACGTTGTTTCAATAGTGACTGAGGTTTGGATTTTAACTTTGTTCTCAACTGGTCAATGGCCCTGGTACATCTTACCCCCAACCACACGCATTCAAATAGCAAGTGAACCAATTCTGTAATGAGCTTTAATGTAGTTAATTAATTTGCTACCTTCCAATCAATTCATTAACTCTTTTTGAATTTTAGAAGCCTAAATCTCACGATACATTACTAAATTACACTGTTTCTAGGATATTTTATATGAATACTAATATAAACCTTTTCCCTAAAAAACTGAATTTCTGAAACACAGCTGATATTGCCTGAAAATAGGTAATAATTCAGAGCAGGTGAAAATCTGGTGTAAGAGATCTGAAAGATTAATAAGTGCCACTATTTCAAACATACAAATGTTATCATCTATATTTCTGCTGATTTGCAATTGTCAAAACTCAAATATGGCATTGATAGATACATGAGATAGAATATTATTTTATTAACAAAACCAAACTGAGTAATCTATTATTAATGGTAGATCTTTTGCTGAGCTTTATTCTAATTTCATATTCCTAATGAAATTAGAAAAAAAAAACATGTTTAGATGCACTCTCAGTTGCTCTCATTAACTGTAAAAATTTAAATTAAATTCTACTTCTGAAGATTTACTACTTGTTAAATAAAATATTAGATACATTAGAGTCTTAGAAGATTTATATGAAAACCCAAACACACCTATAAGAGTTTTAGAGTTCTAAAAAGATTATGACATTTAAAAGATAGTGATATTAACTATTCTCTCTATTGCTACAAAATGTTTACCAGTCGAATGCAAAAACTACAAAAGGAATATTACTATAAGGTATCCAAAGAATGAACATGCACTATATACTACCTGAGTGATCTATGAAAGGTCAGCAGACACTAAACACGAGGAAAAATATTGACTGCATTATTTTTTTGGATGAATTCATAGGCTAATGCAATTTGTGAACTGGGAGTCAGCCTTGCAAGGGTGAGGTTTGCTTTGCTTTTCTGGTCACAGGTGGGTAGCGTAGGTTGGGATTTTCTCAGTATCCTCTGTTGAAGCCATTTTTGTAGAAATAATTAAATAGTCTATGGGCAAGAGAAAGAAAGCGTCTCTATAGCCTGCTGCTTACAGTCCTCAACAAGCAGATGGGAGACCCAGGTTCACGTCCTTGTGCCAGTGACTAATTATTTATCCAAAGTGGAACAACTTGAACAGAGAGTCCCACATCAGAACACCCCATAGTCTGGTGCTTAGAGAACTCTCCTAAGAGGTGTCAGAGACCCCCTATTCAAATGCTTTCTCCCCATCAGGGAAACAGTTGAATTGAACCTGGGTTTTTCACATCCCAGCTGAGTGCCCTAACCACTGGGCTAAACCTTATAAGGGAGGCATTACTACCTCTTCCTTTGGCCACTTTGTGAATTCAACCTTGTAAAACTGCCTTGAAACAAAATGTTTCAGGTTGAATGAAATGGTTTGTTCCACCCAAAATAGACTTTTTCAATTTGATGAAATTTGTCAGAATTTTCAAATTCGGTTCAAACCCAACCTCTCCTCCCCCCCCCCCCCGAACTACCAGGAATCTGAAAAATCAGTTATTTAGTGAATTAGAATGAGGAAAAAATGGTTTGGAGACACAGACCCTCAGCCTATGTCTTGAAACAGGCTCCAATTTTCCTTAGGCTTAAAAAAAAAAAAAAAAGGATGGAAGGAGTACAGTCACTCATGTCCCTTCCCTAACATACAGCACTACTAACCTCAAGTTAAACCTGACAGATTGGGTTATGCCAGCTGCGATCTTCAAATCTCTCATATCTTTGAGACTACTCTGGGGTGAAAAGAACGTAATACACCTCTACCTCGATATAACGCTGTCCTCGGGAGCCAAAAGATCTTACCGCGTTATAGGTGAAACTGTGTTATATCGAACTTGCTTTGATCCACCGGAGTGCGCAGCCCCGCCCCCCCGGAGCACTGCTTTACCGCATTATATCTGAATTCATGTTATATCGGGTCGCATTATATCAGGGTACAGGTGTAGATGCTAGGGTGACCTTTTCTATTAGAACACTCCAAAGCATGTAAATAGTTGATAGAGCAGCTGGCTAAGGTCCAGAAGAGACCATATAGTGGAAATACCTACCCACACTTTCTATGCTATATGAAGGGCTTTGCTAACTCATATGCAATTTTTAACATGACAGTGTATACATTTGAACAGTCTTTTATTTCTATTCTATTTCTGGAACAGGTAGCCTATATCTGTCTTCTTCTTACAGTTAATCTTATAAAGAACATTACTATGATAATGTTAATTTTTTTGTGAATTTCAGTTAAAATTATGCCTTAATTGCAATAAAAAAAATTAGGGAGACACTAACAATAGAACCCATTTTTCTTTTAACTAATAAATTTCAGGGATACAAGCTACAAATCCCCATCTGCAGACATAAATTGTGATTTTACTCTTTGAATGACATTTCAAATGCAGCCAAATGCCTAAAACTAAAAAGATTTAAAGTGAGTCAACACTGAGACTATAAATTTTAATTAAGAGGAGAAATCCTCTTTTTGTATAATTCTATCACTAACTCTACTACTAACATTTGGAAGGATTAAAGCTGATTTTTGTGTAGCTGCTTTATTTGATAAAATTTGAAATTGATCTTCAAGAAATAACATTTCTTATTAGCAAACTGTGCCTGCAGTCAATTAGAACTCATATGCACACTTGAGGTTGTTACTGCAGTGTTATTTCATTGGTCCCCAGGGGAGATTCTGTAATTGGGAATGTGTCACTAGCTTCAGCAGCAATCGCAGAGTTGTCATACCTGTATGGCCTAATCATTAACAAAAATACTTTCCAAGATGCCTAGACCATTTGCAAAAATTATATCCCAAGGTATTAGTAGCTAATTCATATTAAAAGATTCTCAAAGGTGTCTTCCTTTTTTTCATAATGCATGGGCTTGTCTACACATGGCGTTGTTCCTGATTACCTCCACATGTTTCAGAATAAGAAGTGCCTTGTTCCTGTTCAGCTTAACTCACAAACCACAGAAGTTATTAACAACTATTGTTGACCTTCTTTTGTCTTGACAAAATCTGATGTGGATGATCCCATGTGAACCTTGCCAGTATTTTGCTGCAGAAATGGGGGTGAAGGAGAAGGTGCTGTAGGGAGGTGGTTTATATAAGTAGTCCCACTTCCAACAGTGATTCCAAGACAGAAACTGCCCTGCCAAGCCTTCTAAGCTGAGCATTGATTTGGCTCCCAGTGCCAAAAGCAATGGAAGCTCTCCTTTCCTTGACTTTCTGAATCAATGCAAAGCCAGGGGCGTTTCTCCAAGTTGAAGCTTGAGTTAGAGAGCTGATGAGGGCAACAGAGTTCTCATTTAGAGCTGTTAAATCCTCCTCTGCAAAGACCCAGTCTGAAAGATGCTGCCAGGAGGCACATCCAGTGAATACTCCACACCAGCGAGAAGACTGAGGCAAGAGTGGAGGGACTGTTATGAGGAGAGAGAGGGCACTCTGACCTCATCATCACCTAGTTCCCGTTCCAGCAAGGATCAAGGAAATGGAGTGAATGCATAACATCTGATAGCAGTTTAGTAAGAGGACTGCCAAGCTTCACTGGTACAGAGTGGCTCATCCTGTGGGATCTCATGGGAGTGCTACAATGTCACACCATCCCTAACTTAGCCAACATTATTACTCTAAAAAACTGAAATTGTTTCCACTGCATCCTGACAACATTCTTAGCCAACCCATAATGACAGAGCCATAACTAGGCAGTTTAGCATTTGGAGTAAGCATTTTCACGCCTCCTACCGGTTCTTTTTAAATCGTTTTTCTACCCCATTTTTCTGCCCCTGTGGCTTTGTGCCCTAGACGGCTGCCCCACTCACCCCACCCATAATGGGTGTTAGGGTTTTGTGAGGATGGCTAGGAGAATAGATGTTTGTGTGGCTTTTATAGTATTAATGTGTTTATTTGTTTATTCAGCCTTTTTCTATTATTTCTTATATTCAGTTCTCCTATCCACCCATTCCTTTAAATAAAGCCACTCAGGGTGGGCTGATCACCTTCTGCGTTTTCACTCTTCAGTTTGTGAGTTTATTGATTCCTTTAGACTGTAAGTACTGCTCCCTCTAACTTAAATTGTTACTCTGAGTTCAGCTGAAAAGTTCGTGGATAGTACTAAAGCCTACCCACTTTGCTCACTAACTGGGGTGTGTGACTAATGGGTCTGGGAGTAGTAAGGATACATGGACCACCTCCTCTACTTGCCTTGGGTGTGGGCCAAGGCACAGGGGGAAAACTCAGGCTTCCACTGGTTCTCTTGTCCCTTTCCTCCCGATGGCCCACAGTTTGGGGGTTGGAGGAGGCAATCTCCCACAGCATCCAGACTCTGAGTCTGTCCTACCTGATCCTGCTGCCTGTGAATGACTGAGCTCATGACAGACCCACATGGATCTGAGAGTAGGAAGGAGGGATCATTTCTGCCCATTGCTGGATGGTAGCCAGTTTTGCTTTGCTTAAGCCCCACCCTTCCCTCTTATTTAGTGAACTGGATCTCTTACTATGCCAGGTACTAAGCCTATTGCCAAATTTTGTTTGGGGGTCTGGAAGAGATTTTTCCCATACAGCACAATGGCTATATGTTGTGGTTTTTTTTTTCACTTTCCATCCAGCATGCCAGAGTGCCAGTTTTTGAATTTACATTACATTTATTGCAACTTTGGCATTTCCATTGTGGTTGGTGGGTTAAAAAAAGGGTCTGATGTAAGGTTTCTGTAACCCAATGTGCATCTTGGGCAGGGGCCCTGACCATGACATTACATGGTGAAAGGGTTTGCTTCCATGTCTAACACAGCATTTGGCTCCCCTCATCTCATCTCTCCTACATCCTGCATGCAGGAGGGGAATAGGTTGGGACTCTGGCTTCCACCCAGTGTCCCTGAGCAGGCGTGGGGGTGTAGCAGGGCATGGTCTCAGACCCACTGTAGGTTTGTACAACCCAAGGCCACTGGAACAGTTCTGATGGGTAGTGTTTCCTCCTTGGTTAATAGTTTAATGAAGTCATGATATCCACATTTAACCATATTCTGGCAAGCATGTCTCACAGTTTCTGTGTCCACATCAGTATTTGGAGACTATTTCTCCAGATGGAGATACCATATGGATTTATTGCAACAGGAATCTGGTATGAAAACATCTGCTTCAGTTGAGAAATGCCTTTCATTCGGTTTAATGAATCTAAGCCTAATAATTAAAGACTTTTGCACAGAGGATGGCACTGTTATCCAGAGGCAAGATTTTCTAGGTGAAATCCTGGCATGCCTATTGACTTCAATGGGGCCAGGATTTCACTCCCTATCAGGAGAGGTGTAATATATATATATATACACACACACACACACACACACACATACACACACACATATACATATACACATACATAAGATACTTTAAATATATGTAATATATACATCTAACATATATTTATATATGTATATATAATTTATATGTAAAGCATCTTCCTTTTGTTTTGTTTCAAGACTTTTGTATATTCAAAGAGAAGAAAGGAGAAAAGTTATGGAATCATCTAGTGTGAAGATTTTGCATTTTTTTCTGTTGATTCGAGTATACCAATTGGTTAAGTTATTACAATTATTTTACTAGTGGGGAAAAAAGGCAATGCTGGAGATCATTCAGTTTCTAAGGTGGCCCTTGAAAAATATAAATATTAAACCTTTTGTGTAAATATTAACTGTTAAACTGGGGAAACTTTTGGGATGGGGGAAGCCTATACAGGAGAGATGGGCTCCACTTAAACCAGAGTGGAACCAGACTGCTGGCACTTAACATTAAAAAGGTTGCAGAACAGTTTTTAAACTAGGAGATGGGGGAAAGCCGACTGCTGCAGAGGAGCATGTGGATCAGACAGAGACTTCTCTTAGAGGAGAGTCTATTGATAGAGATTCTCTAGGTTACAGTCAGGAGCAGAGGATGGAAGAGGATAATGTAAGGGCCAGATCAGACGTGAAACATTCACATAAAAAATCGCACACATCAGAAAAGGGCAGACAAATAAACAGTGACAAGTTTTTAAAGTGCTTGAACACAAATGCTAGAAGTCTAAATAATAAGATAGGTGAACTAGAGTGCCTCGTGATAAAGGAGGATATTGATATAATAGGCATCACAGAAACCTGGTGGACTGAGGACAATCAATGGGACACAATCATTCCGGGGTACAAAATATATCGCAAGGACAGAACAGGTCGTGCAGGGGGCGGAGTAGCACTATATGTGAAAGAAAATGTAGAATCAAATGAAGTAAAAATCTTAAGTGAATCCACATGTTCCATAGAATCTCTATGGATAGTAATTTCATGCTCTAATAAGAATATAACATTAGGGATCTATTATTGACCACCTGACCAGGATAGTGATAGTGATGATGAAATGCTAAGGGAAATTAGAGAGGCTATCAAAATTAAGAACTCAATAATAGTGAGGGATTTCAATTATCCCCATATTGACTGGGAACATGTCACCTCAGGACGAAATGCAGAGACAAAATTTCTCGATACTTTAAATGACTGCTGCATGGAGCAGCTGGTACGGGAACCCACAAGGGGAGAGGCAACTCTCGATTTAGTCCTGACTGGAGCGCAGGAGCTGGTCCAAGAGGTAACTATAACAGGACCACTTGGAAATAGTGACCATAATATAACAACATTTAACATCCCTGTGGTGGGAAGAACATCTCAACAGCCCAACACTGTGGCATTTAATTTCAAAAAGGGGAACTATGCAAAAATGAGGGGGTTAGTTAAACAGAAATTAAAAGGTACAGTGACTAAAGTGAAATCCCTGCAAGCTGCATGGATGCTTTTTAAAGACACCATAATAGAGGCCCTACTTAAATGTATACCCCAAATTAAGAAACACAGTAAAAGAACTAAAAAAGAGCCACTGTGGCTTAACAACCATGTAAAAGAAGCAGTGAGAGATAAAAAGGCATCTTTTAAAAAGTGGAAGTCAAATCCTAATGAGGTAAATAGAAAGGAGCATAAACACGGCCAAATTAAGTGTAAAAATGTAATAAGAAAAGCCAAAGAGGAGTTTGAAGAACGGCTAACCAAAAACTCAAAAAGTAATAACAAAATGTTTTTTAAGTATATCAGAAGCAGGAAGCCTGCTAAACAACCAGTGGGGCCCCTGGATGATCGAGATACAAAAGGAGCACTTAAAGACGACAAAGTCATTGCGAAGAAACTAAACGAATTCTTTGCTTCAGTCTTCACAGCTGAGGATGTTAGGGAGATTCCCAAACCTGAGCTGGCTTTTGTAAGTGACAAATCTGAGGAACTGTCACAGATTGAAGTGTCACTAGAGGAGGTTTTGGAATTAATTGATAAACTTAACATTAACAAGTCACCGGGACCAGATGGCATTCACCCAAGAGTTCTGAAAGAACTCAAATGTGAAGTTGTGGAACTATTAACTAGGGTTTGTAACCTGTCCTTTAAATCAGCTTCTGTACCCAATGACTGGAAGATAGCTAATGTAACACCAATATTTAAAAAGGGCTCTAGAGGTGATCCCGGCAATTACAGACCAGTAAGCCTAACGTCAGTACCGGGCAAATTAGTTGAAACAATAGTAAAGAATAAAATTGTGAGACACCTAGAAGAACATAAATTGTTGGGTAAAAGTCAACATGGTTTCTGTAAAGGGAAATCGTGTCTTACTAATGTATTAGAGTTCTTTGAAGGGGTCAACAAACATGTGGACAAGGGGGATCCAGTGGACATAGTGTACTTAGATTTCCAGAAAGCCTTTGACAAGGTCCCTCACCAAAGACTCTTACATAAATTAAGTTGTCATGGGATAAAAGGGAAGGTCCTTTCATGGACTGAGAACTGGTTAAAAGACAGGGAACAAAGGGTAGGAATAAATGGTAAATTCTCAGAATGGAGAGGGGTAACTAGTGGTGTTCCCCAAGGGTCTGTCCTAGGACCAATCCTATTCAACTTATTCATAAATGATCTGGAGAAAGGGGTAAAAAGTGAGGTGGCAAAGTTTGCAGATGATATTAAACTGCTCAAGATAGTTAAGACCAAAGCAGACTGTGAAGAACTTCAAAAGATCTCACAAAAATAAGTGATTGGGCAACAAAATGGCAAATGAAATTTAATGTGGATAAATGTAAAGTAATGCACATTGGAAAAAAGAACCCCAACTATAAATACAATATGATGGGGGCTAATTTAGCTACAACGAATCAGGAAAAAGATCTTGGAGTCATCGTGGATAGTTCTCTGAAGATGTCTACGCAGTGTGCAGAGGTGTTCAAAAAAGCAAACAGGATGTTAGGAATCATTAAAAAGGGGATAGAGAATAAGACGGAGAATATATTATTGCCCTTATATAAATCGATGGTACGCCCACATCTTGAATACTGTGTACAGATGTGGTCTCCTCATCTCAAAAAGATATACTGGCACTAGAAAAGGTTCAGAGAAGGGCAACTAAAAAGATTAGGGGGTTGGAACGGGTCCCATATGAGGAGAGATTAAAGAGGCTAGGACTTTTCAGCTTGGAAAAGAGGAGACTAAGGGGGGATATGATTGAGATATATAAAATCATGAGTGATGTGGAGAAAGTAGATAAGGAAAAGTTATTTACTTATTCCCATAATACAAGAGCTTGGGGCCACCAAATGAAATTAATGGGCAGCAGGTTTAAAACAAATACAAGGAAGTTCTTCTTCACACAGCGCACAGTCAACTTATGGAACTCCTTGCCTGAGGAGGTTGTGAAGGCTAGGACTATAACAACATTTAAAAGAGAACTGGATACATTCATGGAGGTTAAGTCCATTAACGGCTATTAGCCAGGATGGGTAAGGAATGGTGTCCCTAGCCTCTGTTTGTCAGAGGATGGAGATGGATGGCAGGAGAGAGATCACTCGATCGTTACCTGTTAGGTTCATTTCCTCTGGGGCACCTGGCATTGGCCACTGTCGGTAGACAGGATACTGGGCTAGATGGACCTTTGGTCTGACGCAGTATGGCTGTTCTTATGTTCTTATGTAAACTAGCTTTATAGCTGGATGGAAACTCGTACGAAATCTCTCACCCTGGGATTTGGTATATACAGTGTACTCTAGTGGCACAAGTGATGTCATACCTTGTCAAGGTAGCTTCTACTAGCAGTAGATTGTAATAATAATTATACTTAGCACTTATATAGAACTCTATGTATAAGATTTTTAAAAATACTTAGACTCTTAAATCTACAATTAGGCCGGATTTTCTACGTGGCCTGATTTTCAAAAGTGTTGAGCATGCATATGCTCCCAGTAAGCTCCTTTTTTTGAAACATTTGGCCTGTGTTTTCACAGTGTTATAGAACATTCATTAGTTCTCTTAACACTCCAAAATATAATATGTCTACAATTAGCAGATGGGTAAAATGATACAGACGAGATTTTCTTAGGTTACAGAGCAAATCAGTGATGGTTTCAGGATTAAAAATGGAGGAATTTCTGGTTTCCAAACCCATACTTTCCCCTATATTACATGCTGCCCTCTAGTAATCTTATAGAGCTCTGAAAGTGTAGGGCACAATTTCCTGGTGCAAGTGCTGGAGGAACCAACTAGGGGCAGAGCTCTTCTTGACCTGCTGCTCACAAACAGGGAAGGATCAGTAGGGGAAGCAAAAGTGGGAGGCAGTGACCATGAGATGGTCGAGTTCAGGATCCTGACAAAAGGAAGAAAGGAGAGCAGCAGAATACGGACCCTAGACTTCAGAAAAGCAGACTTTGACACCCTCAGGGAACTGATGGGCAGGATCCCCGGGGAGAATAACATGAGGGGGAAAGGAGTCCAGGAGAGCTGGCTGTATTTTAAAGAATCCTTATTGAGGTTGCAGGAACAAACCATCCCGATGTGTAGAAAGAATAATAAATATGGCAGGTGACCAGCTTGGCTTAACAGAGAAATCCTTGCTGATCTTAAACATAAAAAAGAAGCTTACAAGAAGCGAAAGCTTGGAAAAATGACAAGGGAAGAGTATAAAAATATTGCTCAGGCATGCAGGCGTGAAATCAGGAAGGCCAAATCACACTTGGATTTGCAGCTAACAAGAGATGTTAAGAGTAACAAGAAGGGTTTCTTCAGGTATGTTAGCAACAAGAAGAAAGTCAAGGGAAGTGTGGGTCCCTTACTGAATGAGGAGGGCAACCTAGTGACAGAGGATGTGGAAAAAGCTAATGTACTCAATGCTTTTTTTTGCCTCTGTCTTCACGAACAAGGTCAGCTCCCAAACTGTTGCACTTGGCAGCACAGCATAGGGAGGAGGTGACCAGCCCTCTGTGGAGAAAGAAGTGGTTCAGGACTATTTAGAAAAGCTGGATGATCACAAGTCCATGGGGCCAGATGCGCTGCATCTGAGGGTGCTAAAGGAGTTGGCAGATGTGATTGAAGAGCCATTGGCCATTATCCTTGAAAACTCATGGCGATCAGGGGAGGTCCCAGATGACTGGAAAAAGACTAATGTAGTGCCCATATTTAAAAAAGGGAAGAAGGAGGATCTGGGGAACTACAGGCCAGTCAGTCTCACTTCAGTCCCTGGAAAAATCATGGAGCAGGTCCTCAAGGAATCAATTCTGAAGCACTTAGAGGAGAGGAAAGTGATCAGGAACAGTCAGCATGGATTCACCAAGCGCAAGTCATGCCTGACTAACCTAATTGCCTTCTATGATGAGATAACTGGCTCTGTGGATGAGGAGAAAGCAGTGGACGTGTTATTCCTTGACTTTAGCAAAGCTTTTGATATGGTATCCCACAGTATTCTTGCCGGCAAGTTAAAGAAGTATGGGCTGGATGAATGGACTATAAGGTGGATAGTAAGCTGGCTAGATCATTGTGCTCAATGGGTAGTGATCAATGGTTCCATGTTTAGTTGGCAGCCGGTATCAATCGGAGTGCCCCAAGGGTCGGTGCTGGGGCCGGTTTTGTTCAATATCTTCATTAATGATCTAGAGGATGGTGTGGACTACACCCTCAGCAAGTTTGCAGATGACACTAAACTGGAAGGAGTGGTAGATACACTGGAGGGTAGGGATAGGATACAGGGGGACATACACAAATTAGAGGATTGGGCCACAAGAAATCTGATGAGGACAAGTGCAGAGTCCTGCACTTAGGACGGAAGAATCCCATGCATTGCTACAGACTAGGAACCGAATGGCTTGGCAGCAGTTCTGCAGGAAAGGACCTAGGGGTTACAGTGGATGAGAAGCTGGATATGAGTCGACAGTGTGCCCTTGTTGCTAAGAAGGCTAATGGCATTTTGGGCTGTATAAGTAGGAGCATTGCCAGCAGATCGAGGGACATGATCATTCCCCTCTATTCGACATTGGTGAGGCCTCATCTGGAGTACTGTATCCAGTTTTGGGCCCCACACTACAAGAAGAATGTGGAAAAATTGGAGAGAGTCCAGCGGAGGGCAACAGAAATGATTAGGGGGCTGGAGCACATGACTTATGAGGAGAGGCTGAGGGAACTTGGATTGTTTGGTCTGCAGAAGAGAAGAGTGAGGGGGGATTTGATAGCTGCTTTCAACTACCTGAAAGGGGGTTCCAAAGAGGATGGATCTAGACTGTTCTCAGTGGTACCAGATGACAGAACATGGAGTAATGGTCTCACGTTGCAGTGGGGAGGTTTAGGTTGGATATTAGAAAAAAAAATTCACTAGGAGGGTGGTGAAGCACTGGAATGGGTTACCTAGGGAGGTGGTGGAATCTCCTTCCTTAGAGGTTTTTAAGGTCAGGCTTGACAAAGTCCTGGCTGGGATGATTTAGTTGGGGATTGGTCCTGCTTTGAGCAGGGAGTTGGACTAGATGACCTCCTGAAGTCCCTTCCAAACCTGATATTCTATGATTCTATGAATTTCCATCTGGATAATAGCTAGAAACTGAATATTCTGAGGGCTAGGAGTTGGTCAGGGGGGAGAAGGGAAAGATGGAACTGGCACTTGAAAGACATGTATTGGCACATTGAGGGGGATGCGAAGTACAATGAGAGCTGTTGGTGGTCTAACTCTGGGGGAGAGGCAGGGAACTGGCAATTGGGAACAAAGGTGGCTTGGGTATATGACGACAGTGAAACATGAGGGAGATTTTTTGCTGGAGAGTCAAGAAATAAGGCCTAGTTTCTTGGGTGGGATCACGTGGTATAATCCAAATTTGAAGTTAGAGGGAGGGATCAGCAACTGTGAAGGAACACCTGCAGTAGCTTGATAGAATTTACTGAGGTTAAGTTACATTCACTCTAAGAGTAAAAAGCTTTGCTTTCAAATAGATCTTTCAGTCTACCCACATATTGCACAGGAATCAGATTGCAATGATGAGGAAAAATGAAAGCAGTTTTCTTCCAAGGCTAAGAGAGAAGAGAACATGATGAGCTTTGATATCCTGCAGGACTCACTCTCCAATCAGGAAAGAAACTGAACGTTGCATTTTGAGGGATATCTTCTGCTGAGAAATTGAATTGGATCTAAATTTTGGAGTGTTTGGAATCCTCTATTTATTCAGCACACTGTACAAAAAGAGCCTGTGAATATGTTAATGTTTGCTTATCTAAATGTTATGCTGAGATATGACAGAACATGATGTAAATTATGGATAACATGTGGGTACATGGCTAATGTCCCTCAGAAGATACGGATAGGGAGAATTTTGAAAAATAGCATTTTGTGGAGAGCCTCTGGAAAGTACAGTGAAGCACAATGTCTATTTGTAATAAAAACTACAAAGGACAGGAGCCTACTTCTACAACTTCTTCCTATATAAAGTGTAAAGTATTGGTCCATAAAGCATTTCCTTTATGCCTTCTTACATGTGCAATAATTTTGAGAACTTAAGTGAAACAGACACTTATTGTAAAAAGTCCAGCTGCAGTAACTCCCTCAGTGCAATAGGTTTTTCTTTCTGCTTTTGATGTACTCCACTTTATTCAATACATTATATTTTGTTTGGCATCTCAGAGTAATATTTCATTTAGCATATTACCATAGCTAAGCACATAAAATTTTCTGCTGTATTTATTATCTAAAGAGAGCATCTTCTCTACCCGCTGTAATGGCAGAATCTATTTTACTGAGAACACTGACTTAAATAGACAATTATATTAATTTTTCCCTCTTCAAAAACCTAACTCAGTTTCTTGCTAAGAGTGCTTTGTGGTTACTATTTTTAAATGGGAGATTTGGATCTCAGAATGAAGTTACAAGACTAGTGTGTAATGTTTCTGACCATGTGAGTTTTCAAATTCTAGAAAGCAAGAACTGCAAGCTGGAGAAGGATCCATACAAAGAGAGAGGATAGTTTGCTTTGCTGGTTGGTTCCCAAGGAAAGCAGGTTCTACCAAAAACCTGCGTGATGCTGAACAAGTCACAATCTCTTTACGTCTCAGTTTCCTCATCGTGAGAGTAGAAATACTAATCTATCACACTGGGTTGTTATATGAATTAACACAAAAATGTTGCAAAGCATTTTGTGATCTCTCAGTAGAAGGTGACACATTGATGCAAGATACTGATATATTTGTGTGTGTGTGTGTGTGTGTGTGTGTGTGTGTGTGTGTGTGTGTGTGTGTGTGTGTGTAGCAGGTGAGATTACTTGATTCTAATTTTGTTGTTTGGGCACTATCTTTTTCACATCTTTGCATATTTTTATACTATGGGAGAAGTGGGTCAACTCCTGGGGATCTTAGGTGTAATGTGCACCATCCTATGACATAACATAGGACCCTACAATTTTACTGCCTCTGTTCATCCTCACCGTGACAGATTTGGCTAACATCTCCCATCCCACACACATCACACTATAAAATATAACAGGATATCATCTATCCACACCTTGTATCTTCAATAGTGGTTTTAGTAAATAAGGATATAGTGTACCACACATATGGTAGCAGTCTGAAACAGCAAGAACTCTGATTGAAGGTACAAAGCCTAATTAATCAAAGCCCAGTGTTCAATCTAGTTTGCTATTCAGCTGTGACGCTGATTAGTGTGGTTAGAGACAAATACAACATTTTTCTTCAATGGTAAAAGTAGTAATAATAATATATGGAGATATACCTATCTCATAGAGCTGGGAGGGACCTTGAAAGGTCATCGAGTCCAGCCCCCTGCCTTCACTAGTAGGACCAAGTACTGTTTTTTGCCCCAGATCCCTAAGTGGCCCCCTCAAGGATTGAACTCACAATGTTGGGTTTAGCAGGCCAATACTCAAACCACTGAGCTATCCCTCCCCCAATTAGTGTATAATTCAGATATAGGTCAGTGCAAATAATGCCAATTACTATTGTTTAAACTAGGTGTCTTTGAATCACCACATCTGCAGAAAAAACTAGTTTAATCAACATGAGCCACTCTCTAAACAGTTAAGTAATAAACTGTACTGCGTGTTTTGGAATTTACCCACCAGTCTACGCTCTTGAGTTTATCAAAACGGATCAGCTTAAACAAGGAGCAAATTCAGATTCACTTCAACCTCTTAACATTTTGGGGGAATATAATTAGAGGAGACACTTGCTTATGGGGAAGTGAAGTTGGCTTTCAATATTGATAGAATGTTTGTAATTTACATTTGGTGTTGGGAGTAAAAATCTAAAAGATATAGGTGTCTCCCGGAGATCTGCAGAGCAGCAAATGCAACAGTCAAACAATCATTGCTTCTAATCTGCTGTCTAGGGCTGCATTTTCAATGCAGTGCCTAATGCAGTGAGAGAAACGCCACTGATGGTTGCCGCATTGTTAACACTTCTTGCTCCACAATGAAAATTAATCACTTGAAAAAAGAGCCAGGCAAATTTAGAAAGTAGGAAATATACTGAGAAGCTGCCTTACCTCCATCTAGTTCTTCAGCTCCAAAATGATTCCTGTAGAAGAGCATAATCTCAATCTTGTAACACTTGTAGATAGTCACTAAACAAACAAGCAGCAGCAGAATAGCACCAAGCCCACCAGCAAGCTCAACTGTATACATCAGCTCTGCAAAGAATTATAAAATGTAATAACCACATTCAGCACTGGAGAAAGGTTAACACTGGAGATATTTTGCAGTTTGAAGATAACAGCAGAATACAAATGCAGGATTTTTGCACTTAATTTTCCAGATTATTGATGGGACACTTTGAGAAATGTACAGATAATGCATTTTTTCCTTTATATATATGTAAATACCACATTTTAAATAGGTTATGTGAAAAGTCAGTCAACTATTTTTACTCAGTGTTCTGTGCTGGGTTTAATATATATCTGTATATCACTGTTTTGTTTGCAATAGATATATGATGTCACACCATTCATATTTTAAGCACATATAACTGCTCTCCTTTTGTGGAGCTGAAGGCAGACACAACCCTCTTCCTCCATCTCACACAAAAGATCAGAACACACAGCTATGTTTCATGATGGGTTTCTGTCAATTAGATTAAAGATAACCATTTTACTTTTTCAAAATATAAATAAAAATGCTTGTGGGATATGAAGACAAATCATCCTGGGAACCCCAAAATCCCATTCCTCAGTTATGTGTTAATAACTTTGACACAGTTTCCTCTTAATCTGTAATTCATCTCCCCTCCCCCCACCCCCGTTTCCCCCTAAACAGGAAGGTCTTTTGTTTAGATGTTGCAAATCATCGCAATTTGTCAGTTCAGGCATTCAGATTCAGAGCATGACCGCTCTTCCTTTGTTACATTGGACCACTGGAGATTCACATGATAGATGGAGATCATTGTCATGCAGTTGAATCCCTCAGGATGGAGAATCCAATCAAATGCAGCCATATCTGTCTGACAACAGCAATCTCCTTGGTGATGTCATTTATCAGATAATAACAATAACCTATAGTCATCATTGTCTGTTGTTCCTACTTCCAATAGTTGAATACTCAAGAAAGCAGAATTAACTCTTTTGAGTCCATTTTTTGTTATTATTCTCACTACTTTTCAAATAAGAAATCAGAATGCAAAAAGAAAAAAAAAATAGTGCAAAGCTCCAAAGGTTTTGTTTGTTTGTTATATTAAAATTAGAGAGGAGCAGTAACTTGGTATATCCCAGGAAAACCCATTAATTTTAAATATTTCTAACCTCCAGTTTTGAAGGAGGACTGGGACAGGATTTAGAAATTGAATGGACACATTTTAGCTGATAAAAAGCCTAACTGGAAAAGAATACAAAGTTCCATAAGGAAAACTTTATATAATGCATTACTAAGGGGCACTGTGCCCTATAAACAACATCCTGTCTTCATAACATTTGCCTCCATTTGGGCAGCATGTACTTGGGTTAAGTAATGTAAACTTTCCTGTTATCCAAGTACATCTTTTTGGTTATGCATATGTAATAATACATTATTATACAATTTAATTAACAAAATAAAAGATTAGAGAAAAGTTCCATTTAATTTTACTATGTTTTACCAATAAATGGACACTTATTATTCTGATACACACAACTGTTAAAAAGGTTTCATTGCTCCCCAGAGGACACTACAAGTGTAATACAATGAAATAAAAGTATTTACATTCCATATAATTAGTGTCTAAACTGTGGTAGAAACTCCTTTGTGTTAACATTTTTAAGACCAGTGCTTGTTATTTCATACTTTCAGTACTTTTCTGGTCTGTAGGGAGGAGGCTTACTTAAACAAAATACAGTTTGCATAGGCTAGTAATACAATATTTTAGAAAATAAATGGAGATGGAAATTACACTACGCTGGCTTACAACAGCCTGTTTATCATTTTGCACCACAAGTGATGCAGCTGTTCAGTGGTAACCAGAATATGGGGAATTAATATGCTATGTTGCTAGGTGCAAAATATACCACTTATATGCCTGCTGTTACGATGCATAAAAGGCAAGAAAAACTTTACTATTCAAAAACAAAATGTTCCCCAAAATTAACAATAGAGCGATTAAATAGAAAACACGGTATGTAGTTGTCTTTCCATCATCAATGTGCAAACTAATATGCTATATAAAAAGTAGTACTTTGGTCAATACAGAGTCTGTTTTAAAGTACATTTTCCACTATTGGAATTATAAACATCTCTAGAGCAAGTATAGCATGTATAGTTATTTCCTTTTAATAAAATCAATCTGAATTCATATAGCATTGTCTCATAACCATTGGCAGAGCAACACAGCAACATTCATAAGAGCATTCACTGATCCTAAGGGTATGTCTACACTGCACCTGGAAGCATACCTCCCAGTCCAGGTAAACAGACTGGCACTAGCTTGGTTGCTCAAGTAAGTGTTAAAAATTGCAGTGTGGCCGTTGTGGTAGTGGCACAGGCTAGCCATCCGAGTACCAGCCCGATTGACCCCCTGGGTCCATACAAAGCTTTCCTGTGCCTTGGTTTCCTCATCTGTAAAATGGGGATAATGATACTGACTTCCTTAAAGCACTTTGAGATTGACCGATGAAAAGTGCTGTATAATAGCTGGATATTCTTATGTAGTGACCATTAACACTAGACTGTAAGCAAAGATAGCAAGACGTACTTGTCTTCACACTCCATTGCTTTATTCTATCTTTTGTATTAAATTTTGGGCATGGTTGCTACAGCAAGTGTTACACTGTCTTTGAAGTGTGATGTGCTTTTTCTGCTCAAGTTCAAGTTGCCTGGAGTGGCAGCATTTTAAAAAGGTTCAGTTTCAGCACAATTCCACATCAGAGGGAGAAACAAAAAGTGCAAACCTTTTAAAATCTGTTTAGCCTTTGTATGATGATGTTAAAATTACAAACCTTGCCCTGTTTAAGGGACTGAGACTGAATGGTGAAAATTGTAAAGGAAAATTACCAGGCAGAACCTTAGGGGAACTGGCATTCTGTTAAACGCAACAAATGAACAAGTGGCAAAGAGTTACATTCAAGAGCACAGCAATCATTTAGTTACAGGCAATTAACAATAGTCCTTCAGCAGAACAAGAACGGGTCTACTCTAAGGGAAAACACATTGATTACTGCTGCACTAGTAGATTGGTTTCTGAATAAATTGCTTCAATTTAAAATGAGATTTGCTACAAGCATTTTGACCAATGGCTACATTTTTTCTGTTTATCAGGATGGTTTGGCCAAGCAATCCAGTGAAAGAAACAGCTAATTAAAATAAAGCACATGCCCTCTCTAAACATACGGAATGATATGGGTGGTAATAAATGCACTCATTTTACACTAATCCTACTGTAATTATCAGGTGCACTTCTGGGATGTATCTTTGATCTGCACCTGGCTTTAATTTTTGATAAACCTCCTCAGCAGTGGTGCACAGGTTATTTATTTATTTACCGCATTTGTACAGAGAAATAAATAAAAAAAAAGATATCCCCTGAGCTTCATACCTTAGACTAATTTGGCTTCCTTTGGACACTAGTTGTTATTCTGTATACAATTGAGTTACTAAATACAAATTATGCTTCAGATATTCTGGATATTCTGGATAACTATAAGTGGATGTGAAGGAGTGTACTTCCTGTTTAAGGGACAGGCTGGACCTACAGTTGGGAAAGCCTGGGGTAGTCAAGGAGGCCTGGCCCTACCCTGAGCTAGGCCCAGGCTATATGAAACAGAAAGAGGAAACTAAATAAGGGAAAGGGAAGTAGAAGCCAGGCAGGCTGAAGTGGGTGGTGGTTTCTCTCAAGCTCCAAGAGACCAGCCTAATCAGATTGGGAGACCTGGTGTTGTGGACATTAATTTTGGGAGCTCTGATCCTGGGTCCTGAGGGGAGGACCTAACAAACTGTTTATTGTAATTGCTTCTGTCCTGAAGCCTTATTAAAACGGGGTCATTTTGTTAACGTGTGTTGGCTTCTCCTTTCCTCAGGCAAAGTTATTACCGTGAAACATTGAGATGGGGCACACCTGCAGCTCCACACCAGGCCAAAAGGGGACACATAGGGACTGCCAACACCTTTACAGTGGATATGGGATTTTATAGCTGTGTAACTATACTACTATGTCAGGCCTCAATCTTGAAATGACTTACACAGATTTCTTAACTTTAAGGACTGTGAGTAATCTCATCGAAAGCAGTGGGATTACTCAGACTCTCTCAGATTAAGCATGTACGTAATTCTCTGCAGCATTGGGGCATAAGGTACCTATTTCTGTCTTTTCTATATTCTTACATGATTCTGCTTACCTTGGACAATCAAGCCCCACAGCTTGTATAGGTCAACCTATACCTCTGAAAGTGTGGGTTGAGAATTCTTACATAGCGCTGCACTGACCGAGACCAGGGATCTGGGAGCAAGTTTAGTACTATCGCTAAGGTTTTCCATAGAGGTGCTGTACTGCAGCTCTCTTGGGAATGAGAAGGCCAATAGCCTTACTGATTTATGAAACAAGGTTATAGAATGTCTTGGGTTATATATTTGGTCTCAAAATATATACTGATTAGATCTGAGATTGTGTATAATAGTGGCAGAAAACTTTTTTTTCCGGGGGAGCGGGGAAATCAGAGAGAAGATCAAATGTACGCTTTTGGCTGTATATAAACTATATCTAAAGTAACTGTGAATCACGCTAGGAATTCTTAGAATTGTCCGACAGACAAAGAACATGCAGGCTTCTTAGATGACTACTAGAACATTTTTTTTCTACAATCATTTCTTATTTAAGAAAATAGCTGATGATAATTCCCATTCTGTTGCTCTTTCAGAGTGAAACCTGGAAAAAGCTTTTGCTAGCATATAAACAGATTGTCTTGTATAATATAAGATATACAAGTTTAATACATTAACAAACATAGTGGTTCAGAGTTTTATTATAATGGAGTTTTGTTTCTACTGGGAACTTACATTTTTGCCTAATTGTTGAAGTCATTAGGAACAATTAACAGACATTCTAGTGTAAAAACCTGTTAGTAACATATCTCATATGATGAACTCCCATTTGAAATCTTGGAAGTCTTACAGAATTTCGGTACATTACGGCAGAGGGAACTATTAGACCTGTAGTTTGTTTGCGGAGGTTACAAAAGGAGTTGCTCCTTCTTGTCTCACTGAAGTCTGAATAGTCAATCATCACCATCAGTCTGTGGAATATAGGCCATAATCAAGTCCTAATGACTGAAAATGTTCTTGAGATGAGCAATTTGTCTTACTTAAGCTCCTTAACTCATAAAACAGCATTATAGTGTCATGACAGTGATGCTACCATTAAAACTTTGTCAACAGATCTGCTATGAAAGCTGAGGAACTAAACTCATAGAATACTGAATTTTTCTGGAAAATGGAATTTTAGTACCATTATAAATATGGCAAATGAAATTAAAATAATCAAAGTAAATAGAATGTTTTGAGGTCAGACACAAACCCATAGAAGACAAGTCCTGAGTTAAGCTTGCCTATGCTTCCTCAACATGCGTTATCATCCCTATATACTGCTAGACCTATAATGAACAGGGGTGATCTTCTGTACCATATAAGGCAAACCACCCTAGTACAGTGACTTAGTTGAAACACTGATGGCTTGAAGAATTCCACTGAATATTGCTCTGAATAAGACCAAACAATATTTCTTACCTGGTGTGTGTGTGTGTGTTCTGACTGCACAATGAGACAGTCTTTCTACTCTAGTAAGGGAAGTTACAGCCAATGCCCTATTTGGAGTTTTCGAGCAGGCCTTAAATAGTTTATTGTTGATGATTTCCATGGCTGAAAACAAAGCGGTTAAACACCCTAACCTAACCAATGAAAATGATTTTATATAAAAAAAAAAACCACTAATGGATTACAGGCAACCGAGGAACAGAAGGAATACAAAAAAGCCCTTCCTGGAAGAAACAATATAAGCCCTGCAGAGGCTTTAACTATTTTACTAGGGAACACTAGTCAGGAGAATCAGTAACCACTGATCCTGACCTACATAATGTATGTTCTCATACATGGATATTTGCACTAGTGTAGCCAGACAATAGAAAAGAATTAAAAGGTAAGACATCTGTTCTTCTGTAGTCAGTCTGTCACCAGCACAGAAGATGTTTACTGACAAACAGTACCTCCAAATACAAACAGTAAGCACAGACCTGGGAAATAATTTTTTTAATTTATATTTTATTATTTTTTCCCTGCGAAATAAGTGAAGAACAGAAAAAAAGGGAAGGAAGGGAAAGAAAAGGAAGGAAAGCAACAGGGAGGGGAAAGGAGAATGACATCTGTTTCTATCTGCCAGGAACTAATCACAGGTTTTTAAAAAGTTAGATCAAATCTTTTCAAATTTGTCTGAGGTCACTTTTCTCTGAAACGTTACATGCTCTGTAGCTGCCAGATCAGCCAAGCCAATGAGCCAAGTTTCTATCCTTGGTGGCAGTCTGCTGTTTCATCTAAGCAATAAGAGTCATTTGGTTATAAGCACTGCTCTAGAGAACCAGCTTTCAGTGAGTTGGAGAGCTTCCAAGATGATGGGATATATCCCAAAACACAGTTCTGGGAAGTAATTTTTAAGGAGGTATCCATTATCATATTAATCTCTTGCCTACTTCTAGCCAAAAGGATTGTATCTTGGGACAGTCCCAAAACATATGAGCCAGCTTTGCTCTGGGAGACTCACAATTCCAGCAGCAGTCTATTTTGGCAGGGCCCATGCACTGTAACCTGTGTGGGGACCAGTGTGAATGAAATTATTTTCTGCTCGATCAACCTTAATAGTAGATCGATAGTAGAGTTTTTAATGTTTTGCAAGGCACTTCCCCATTGGCTAGAGTTCAAAGACATACAAAGCTTTGTTCCAGGCAATCTAAATTAGGCAGGGTCTTTTGGGTCAGGAAGTCATAACAGGCTATATAGCTGGTTGGGTGAACCTATGAAACTTTGTTTACACCAACAACAATCCTGCAGCCTCTGGTGCTCCCAGTGCATCAAGACCAAATACGTCTTTCAAGGGATGCTTAAGCTGCAAGTAATGCTATGCAGTTGGATCAGGTAGTTTGTATTCATTGAATCATAGGACTGGAAGGGACCTTAAGAGGTCATCTAGTCCAGTCCTCTGCACTCATGGCAGGACTAAGTATTATCTAGACCATTCCTGACAGGTGTTTGTCTAACCTGCTCTTAAAAATCTCTAATGATGGAGATTCCACAACCTCCCTAGGCAATTTATTCTAGTGCTTAACCACCTTGACAGTTAGGAAGCTTTTCCTAATGTCCATAGGCGCCGACTTCTGCTCGCAACAGTGAGTGCTCGACCCCCCCCCCTCTGTCCCCGGCCCCACCCTGACTCCACCCCTGCCCCACCCCCTCTTGCCCCTGTCCCGCCTCCATTCCAACCCCTTCCCCAAAGTCCCTGCCCCCGCGCACTAAGGGGAGGAGGCAGAGGTGGAGGAGGAGGTGAGGTGAGGTGGGGAGGGGAGCTTGGCTGCCGGTGGGTGCAGAGCACCCATTAATTTTTCCCCGTGGGTGCTCCAGCTCTGGAGCACCCACGGAGTTGGCGCCTATGCTAATGTCCAACCTAAACCTCCCTTGCTGCAGTTTAAGCCCATTGCTTCTTGTCCTATCCTCAGAGATTAAGAAAAACAATTTTTCTCCCTCTTCCTTATAACAAACTTTTATGTACCTGAAAACTATTATTATGTCCCCCCTAATTCTTCTCTTTTCCAGACTAAACAAACTCATTTTTTTCAATCTTCCTTCATAGGTCATGTTTTCTAGACCTTTAATCATTTTTGTCGCTCTTCTCTGGACTCTCTCCAATTTGTCCACATCCTACCTGAAATGTGGCACCCAGAATTGGACACAATACTCCAGTTGAGGCCTTATCAGCGTAGAGTAGAGCAGAAGAATAACTTCTTGTGTCTTGCTTACAACACTCCTGCTAATACATCCCAGAATGATGTTCGCTTTTTTTGCAACAGCGTTACACTGTTGACTCATATTTTGCTTGTGGTCCACTATGACCCCCAGAACCCTTTCCGCAGTACTCCTTCCTAGGCAGTCATTTCCCATTTTGTATGTGTGCAACTGATTGTTCCTTCCTAAGTGGAATACTTTGCATTTGTCCTTACTGAATTTCATCCTATTTACTTCAGACCGTTTCTCCAGTTTGCCCAGATCATTTTGAATTTTAATCCTATCCTCCAAAGCACTTGCAACCACTACCACCATGGTATCATCAACAAAGATTATAAGTGTACTCTCCATGCCATTATCTAAATCAGTGGTTCCCAAACTTGATCCGCTGCTTGTGCAGGGAAAGACCCTGGCGGGTCGGGCTGGTTTGTTTACCTGCCGCGTCCGCAGGTTGGGCCGAATGCGGCTCCCAGTGGCCACGGTTCGCTGCTCCAGGCCAATGGGAGCTGCTGGAAGCAGTGCGGACCGAGGGACGTAATGGCTGCCACTTCCAACAGCTCCCATTGGCCTGGAGCAGCGAACCGCGGCCACTGGGAGCCACGATCGGTGGCCACTGGGAGCCGCGATCAGCCGAACCTGCGGACGTGGCAGGTAAACATACCGGCCCAGCCCGCATGGGGCTTTCCCTGCACAAGTGGCGGAACAAGTTTGGGAACCACTGATCTAAATCATTGATGAAGATATTGAACAGAACCAGACCCAGAACTGATCCCTACGGGACCCCACTCGTTATGTCCTTCCAGCATGACTATAAACCACTGGTAACTACTCCCTGGGAATGGTTTTCCAACCAGTTTTGCACCCTTCTTATAGTAGCTCTATTTGTCCTTGCCGCTGCTGACCAGTCTCTTTGCTTCCCTTATCAATTTTTTACAATTCTACTATTATGATTAATATTCATTACTGTCAACTTCCTCTTTCTTCCATTTGTTATATATTACTTTTATTTTTTTATAGCTGCCTTCACTTCCCCTCTAAACCAGGCCAGTTTTTTAACCACTATGGCCTTCTTCCTCAATTGTGGGATTGTGGGCATCTAGTAAAATCTTCTTAAACAAATCCCAATTATTATTTATATTTTTATGATTAAATTCTTCCTCCCAGCTGATCTGGCTCAGAATTGTTTTTAGCTTTGTGAAATTGGCCCTTTTAAAGCACCAAGTGTGTATAAAATATCAGTGGTCTGGACTTTATTGTATTTGTACATTATAAATGTAATCAAGTCATGATCCCTGCTACCTAAACTACCATTTATTTTTCATTCGGTGATCAGTTCCTCTTTATCTGTCACAACAAGATCTAGTACAGAATCCCCCATGTTGAATGCAACACTTTTTGAGTTAGGGGATTGCGGTCTATGATATTTAAAAATTCCAAGGATATGCATGAGGCCTCTGGCATATGTCATATGGCAATATTGTTGTTGGAGTGCTTGAATGGCAGAAACTGATCCTCTAAGATCAATTGACAGACCCAAATTATCCTTTTATCTATCCACCCTCTCCACATTAATGGCTTCTTGTCAATTGTCAACAATGGGGGTTGCCCCAAGTAGAGCATCAAAGAGAGAGAAGGGATGGAATTTAATTGTTCTAGCCAAAGGGACCCATGTTTTATAGATAATTCTGTAGGTGACATTTTATGATGAAAATGGCAATATGCTGTATCCAGTATTCCTGCCAATGGGAAGGGATGTAACAACTCCTGTTCTACCAGCAGCCAGGGAGGGATCAGCTTTGTTGTGTTCTGGAGCCATAAGGCTGCCTGCCAGTTTGGGAAATAGAAGCCTCCAGATGTGATTGGGAATTGCAATTTACACAAAGCCAGTCTAGACCTCCTCATCTCCTCCCCTGCCCCCCAAAAATATTTTAAAAAATTAACTAATTTTCCTAAAATAAAATGGAAGAATAGTAACTGGGAGATTCTCAGGATATACAGTATCCAGGGAAGCACATTCATTTTGTTAAATTTACCTGAAAGGCTATCGGTAAGGGGTCTGCCCAAATATCTCACGATCTGGGCTAATATGGACTCTAGATTAATTTTGACCAGATTCTCCACTTCAGTGGGGATGAGGATCACTAAACATTTCAGTATGTTTGGGTTACCACCTAAAATTCCAAAAAAAATGTTTTGAGGGCACGGAAGGGAGTTTGGGAACAGTCTATCACAGCAGGACTGGCCTGAGATCTCAGTGACTGAAAACACTGTGTGCCAAAGCCATCATACTACTTCGGCTGTGTTTTGTGGTGATGTGCAATGACTCCCAGGTGGCTGCCTCACACAGCTTCTACATCACTCTGGCCAAAAGGCATCTAAACAAATGACTCTTGATTTTTGCGAAACCCTCACTTATGTGATTTTTAAATACTGTTTTTGGTCTACTTAGGGTGATCCTGGCCTGGAACTTTGTGATCCCAGTTTGCGGCCTTTGTGCAGGATGAAAATTGCCTCTGAGTTTTGAAGGGAAGATAAATCTTAAGGGCCTTTCTAATATCAAAGGGAATAAAGGATTTCCTCCTTGGGCAATGGATGAGACAGATGTCTGGAAGAGCTGTATCCTAATAAAGGTGAAAAGCATTAGTGAGAAAAGTGCTGTAGGGCAAGTCTGATGGAGCATCTGGTGCTGGTGAAAATATAAGAGGAATTTTTAAAAGGCAAGTAATTTACCCATTTGCTGAGCGAAGCTCGCAAGCACAAACCTTGAAGGAATTAAAATCTCTACCCAACAGTGTGAAGTGGTTTGAAGGGAATACAAAATAAGGACAAATACTCTCTTATTCTCTAGGAGGAAGAGAGAATTTTTATCTTCTCCAGGACCTTTTCTATCTTCTCCATAGGGTGGTCCAAGAGGGCCTCCATTTCTCTTATGGTTTGATTTTCAGAGGGGCTGAGCATCTACAGCTTCCAATGACTTTAATCCTGTCATTAGTGGCTAGCTCCCTATGGATGCAATACTCAGAGATACGTCCATGAGAGGTCTCATTCATTAGCCTGGAGGAAATGCAAGGATGTGCCCACATTAAGCTTCTGTTTTCCTTCTGACTTCCTCATGGAGCCCGTTTAATTTTGAGCAACTTCTGCAAGTACCTTACTTTTGCAAATAACCCATTGTCACAACTAAGATTGACTGAGCTGAGTAGAATCAGAGTGGAGCAATGGCTCCTGGGAAAGGAGAAAATGACTAAAATATTTGAATTCATGTCTCTGACCTCCAGATTTTCTCCTTGGAGGTACATATTTTCTCATTCTATGTAAATATCATCTGGTTCTGAGATGCCTGATCATATGGGTTGGCCTTAATGAGCTCTTGTTTTGTTTTCACCACCAAAGACAACCACTGAAATATCTGTGATGACATTCCATTGACTTTCTTTGTGTTCTACAGTGAAGGAGCTCAGAGGAGCCAGCCTACATAAGGAATTAATGAAACTCCCTCCCACACTGCTGCACTCATAGTGACCAGCACTTAGGTGAATGTTCTTGGGAGTGAAGCTAGTTGAAAGGGCACGGCAGTGAACTGAAAATGATTCTGATGGATATAGATTTCAGCGAGCTAGTAGGATTTGGAGATAAAACTGATTGAGATTGAGATTGGCCGATGCTAAATTATCTCTCAGGTCCACTGGTCTCAATTTTTTTTCTCTTATCAACATCAGTATAAAGTCCAGAGTTTGAACAAACAACTGATCCTTTTTAACCGGGAATATCTTATTTGAAATATGCCTGCTTAAGGGTGATGCAACATTACTCTTCTGGCTAAGATAAGACTACCTGTATTTTACCTGGGAGCTTTATGTAATGTTGATCTGTGTTATTTGACATTGAAGGCCAGATGATATGTGAATTGATTTTTCTGACCTATGATGGAAAAGCATTACATACCTTATCCACCTAATTTACTGCCATCCAGGCTAAGGCTGATCTGGAGATATTAGGACAGCAGAATTGCATGACTGAGAGCTGGTAGACTTGATGCATGGCTGTCTCAGTGGATGTCATGTGCAAGTGAGATATTCCCTTCAGGGCTGAAGAAGTGAACTTCATGTACAATATGACTCCTGAATTTACTTTTGGAGTTCAGTACAAGAAAGCTGATCTTTCTGTCGTCATTCTGTTGATCTAGCCAGAGTCCTTTACCATTTGTATTTTCTCAGCAAGAGAACAATGCTCTGTGGATGGATGGATGGATGAACTAGGAGTACGATGTGTAGAAAACATGAGATCCTTTCTCCAGCCTTTAGATATTAGCTGGCCCTTCTCAAGCTTCATCATTATGAAGGCGGGTGGTACTGCTACTACAGAGGTCAGCAGAATATATTATACAGAGCAACAACTACTTTTTCTCTTCTTCAATTTTCCCATTGGAAAAGTCAGTCAAAAATTGATCTTTTCCTTCTGAAAATTCGGATTTTGACAAAACTACATTTTCCAATGGGAAAATCTTTCATTTGAAATGTTTTGACCAGCAGACTAGTTATGACAGGTAAGTAAACAAACAAGCATACTGGTGTGACTGCTACTGTGGAGCAAGACGCAAGAATGCAGTGGGGACAGTGGGCCAAGAAGACATGCATACAAGCTGCAAAAAAGACATTGGCTATGATTTGCTATAATAAAGGGGAAAATAGCAGAGCCCTGTGTTTGCCCCACTGGCAGATGGACCACAGAAAATGTTATGTTAGTTTATATATTTTGCTTCTTAATCATATAAAATAAAAATGTATGACATGGTGAAACATTTGATCACTTTCTCTATGGTGTTTTGTCTGCTAAAATGCACAGCCAAAGTTTTTCCACAAGTTAATGTGCAGTTAAAGGCTATCTTGTAATTCCAAGTTACCATGTAATTAAACATCACTGTGGAAGATTTGCTCTATGACAAAAGACAGTCTCACTTTTCAGGAGATACCATTATTCAAGGATATTCTCTGTCTCTCGTCTTACATTATACCCCTCTACCTCGATATAACGCTGTCCTCGGGAGCCAAAAAAATCTTACCGCGTTATAGGTGAAACCGCGTTATATCGAACTTGCTTTGATCCACCGGAGTGTGCAGCCCCCCCCTCCCCCCGGAGCACTGCTTTACCACGTTATATCCGAATTTGTGTTATATCGGGTCGCGTTATATCGAGGTAGCGGTGTATTACTTATTATATTGGTAAACTGTGGGCCTGTTTCCTTGAATTTAAACCCCACAGAAATATAATACTGCAGTGCGTGATTCACACATTATATATTATAAAACGGTCTACCATTAATTAGCTTGTGCTTGGTTGTCTATCAAAATCCATTTCTGGAGGGTTCCAAAATCTAGTTGAGGATGTACCAGATTTACAAATGATAAATGATAGCCACCACTGATAACTTAACAAAATCAAGAAGCAGTATCCAAGAAGCATAATTCTCTTCTCTTGGATAAAAGGAAAATAACTTGATCTGAACAATGGTGAAGTAAAGAGATTATGTCTAGCAGAAAGCAGAGGAAACCATGTCTCCTATGGTTCTCCTCCCACCCCTTCCTCTACTGATTCTCTTTGTTAACTTGGGCAAAACATTTAGGCCCAGATTTTTCAAGGTATTGAGAGACTGCTGCACTCAGCATTATAATGTCTAACTGATCCTAAATTCCAAAGTGCCTAAATTCCTTCTGAAAATGAGATTTAGGCCCCCAAATCACCTTAAGCATCGTAACGCTGAGTGCAACACTTAAATACCTTGAAAAATCTGGGCTTTAATCTCTCTGTAACTCAGTTTTCCCATGTTAAATGGGTACACTACCATCTTCACAGGGACTCTCATGCTTCACACTTGACTGATGTTTGTAGAGCACTTTGTGGTCCATAGATGATGCTGATATTATGATGAGTAATAATACTTGACTCTTATGTAGTATAGCACTTTATATTTTAAAAACACTGAACAAACACTTTCAAGTATCTTTGTGATGTAGGTAAGTAATATTATCACATTTTGCAAATAGGAAAACTGACACACAGAGGTTAAGTAACTTGATCAAGGGCACACAGTGAATGGCAGAGAGAGAGAGAGTTTTGAGATCCCATCCCTGAGCTCAGTTATTCTTACCGTGATCTATCTAAATGGACTCTGGCTGTATTGCACCCTATTTGCAGAGTAATTTTACCATTTTCAAGGTCTCAGAGCACTTAGTGTTCTTAACCTCATGAGATCAGCCTTCACTGAGTGAAAGTTGTTTAGAATTAAACATCCCTAATGATAATATATTACAGAAAACGTTTATAGTTAGAGTTACCAGAGGGGTAGTTGTTTTAAATCAATGATTACTTTGAGTTGATACAACTGGAAAAGGTCTTTGTTTAACAACAAGGCTTTTCATTTTTACTTTCTTTTTGAACAGTGATATTGCATTGTACATAGAGTTTATGAAGTTTTAATCCATTGTTTATGTATCTAATAAGCATTCCAGATCCAGCATTTTTACTTGTTTAAAAAGCAAGTTGCAAAACAAAAACATGTCAGCAACTAAAACTTAAAAACTTGTAGTACAGCTCTAGATGTCTTTTAATGTTTGGGAAGCAAATTTCCCTAATTTATTGCTAGTTACCGATTGCACCAAATAATCAGAAATTAATAAATACACATTCCTAGCAGAGACTAAATGTGAGTCTAAACAAGGAACCTAAAACAGAATGTTGTCATGGTGATTTACAGAAAACTAAGCAAGCTGTGCAAAGCTTGTCCTTCTAGGAGACCTGAGAGACTAGTTAGAATTTTTATCTGTCACGGTTAATTTCTCATTTTACTGAAACAGTTGTCAAAGTGCAATGTATGTAGAATGCTCATGATAGTACTTTTTGCATTTTACAGACCCACTAGGGTCACTTTTCAAATGAATATTTCAGATTCACAGTTATTTTTTAAAAAGTATGCTATTTCTAACTTTTTGCTCATTGTGATGATGATTTAATTTTCTGAATATTTCTTCATATACATGTCATCACGAGGCTACATGCTATGGTGTGTTTGCTATACTGACAGCTCCATGAAGGGAAACAGGAGGAACAGAGTGAATTTGCAAAGTTTAGGCCATGCATATTGCCAGATTAAAAGGCTGGCAGTGGCAAAGCTCCTACGTGGGTAGGTTCTATGTAGTGTCATAGTCTTACTGCTATTGCTGATACGGAAAAGTAACAGAAAAGGAGATGATAATAAAAAGATCTATTAAATATCAATCAACTATTGTTTTTAAACTCACCAAAACGTTGAAATTATTTATCCTAAAAGATCCACATATTAATTTTACTATTAAATGATAACCTTATGGGATTTTATAGTGTTTATTGAATTGATCTCATGACATGGGTTCAAATACCTCTGAATAGACCCCTGCCTACCTGCTGGTCTATTAATAAACTTCAAAGACGGGCTAGCTGGTTTAGACTAATTTCCCAACTCAATATTTGCAAGAAGAATAGAAGAATATTTGCAAAGCACCTATTGTATAAATGCCAAGCCAAACAGATCGTTTGATTATTTCTACATTCTTACCTCTTATGAGATAAGTGCTATACCTTAGTTCAGTAGAATAACCATAAAGCATTATTGTACTATTATTTTGGAGTGGGTGGGAAAGAAACTTAAGATATTATTATTTATGATAGTTTCCCTTGCTGTCCCATTTTGGATTTACCCAAATTTACCCAAACTAAAGAAGTGACTGCTGCCTTAATGTAAACAGACACCTGAGAAACACAGTAAGAAACTGGCCCTTTAATAAAGGGGTTAAAAATAAGCACAATAAAAAAATTGACATTGGTCCTGATCTTTCATTTCTTATTTCAAGCCAATGGGATTTTGTTGGAGTATGGAGAGCATCAGGCATAGCACGGGTCAAAGTGGAATCCATTTTAGGAGATAAAGTGTGCAAGTGGACTGACAGTCTTGTTTAGCAAGGTGCTTTCTGTCTCATCCTAATGATCTCAGTGGGAGATTACTGTGGCCATTAGTTAGGCTCAGAGCACCTGATATCAGTGGATAGTGAAAACAGTGAGACCTTTAGAAGTTTGTCTCTCAATACTCCCTCTCAGAGACCTTTGGATTAAATACATTAGAACTAAAATCTCTGCAAAATGGGGTGACTCAGAAAAGGCAGTAACTTTCCTAGTGGGATTTTTATGTACATTTTTCAACAGGAATCTATTAACTATAACTTTTGGGCTTATATTTTTTTTACAGAAAATGATTTAAGTTATATTACCCATTTCCTGCCCTACTAAACTTTTATCAGTTTCCACACCTGTGAGCTGTAAAATGTATCTTGTATACAGTCATTATTAAAAAGTGTTATTTTATTATATTTCTTGTGGTGACAACCATAGTTAACAGCGTGCTTCCCTGGTTTATTTCATAGACCTTCACAGATGCAGGGAAGCAAACGATCAGCCTTTGCGTTTCAATATCTTAGGCTGATAAAGCTAAGGGAAGTCTCTGAAGGAAAGTTTACAAATGCAACATCATTACAATGTATAGTAGCTATGTTAAAAAGTCATATATTTACCCCTCTTATGTAGAAGAATGCTGGCATGTCTGCGTCCATTTCCATTTTCAACATAACATGAGTAATTTCCTAGGTCCCCTTCTTCCACCGAGTCGAGAATTAATGAGATGGAAACTTCCTGTTCTCCAAGATGTTCCTTAATAACTCTACAAAAATGAAATAATTCAGACATAAGAGTCTGTTTGTACCATGTCAGAGCATTAGATAATCATGACATAATGTTACTCACAATTCGCAGCACTCTGCATCAAACCATAGCCAAATTTGAAGCCAATCTTAATTAGATTATATTATGCTCTTTTCTTCCTCACGCCTAATGAGGAGGTTTGGCTTTGTAGATGTTAATGAGAGCTGCAGTTAATTGTCTTCCTTAAGCAGCATGATGCACACACTGATAATATATTGAGGGCTGGGAAGGAGACCTTGATGAGAAGTTCACATGCTGCTTAAAAGTAGGATATGATCTCTTGAAATGATGGGATATGGCGTAGGTCTGTAGAGGTTCCAAATGGTTAATTCCAGCTCGAGGGTGCTACTAAAGGTATGGTCCAAGCTTTGTTTTTGTCCAAAGGCAATTTTCTGAGATGCTTTGACATTTCTATAGGAAGCAGCATGGCCATTTTTATAGTAAGAAAAATCATTACTTCATCTTTATTTTATTAAGTAGTTATAAACCAGCAGTGAAAGCTGGAACAGTTAATGTTCCCTCGCCTAATACCATTTCAAGTGGATGTTAAAAGCAAGCACCTACTGAGTAAAAACCTCTTTGGATACTACCTGTATTCCCTTTCTACCCACTGTCCCCTCACTAGTCCCAGCATTGGTTTTAAAAAACCAACCAAGCAAACAGGAAATTGCTTCAAACTCTCATCACCCACACTATTCACACGCCTAAAGAAAATGGAAAACACTCTTCAGGGTCCTCCCTGAACAAACACAGAACCAAGCCAGTTGTGAAGAGGGTTATTACTTATTGAAAATTTTTAAAGCCCTAAGTCTCTGGATGACAGGCTGTAGGAGAGCTTTAAATAAGAAATACAGCATAGCACAATTCTATGTAACCTGGTGTATTGGACTTGAACTCTGTGGAATAAAATTAGAGTACACTCATGTGAGATATTCCTGCCTCCACCTTTCCATCACTTGGGGGAGGTGGAACATGACTCGAATAACCTTGAATGTTTGCATGGCCTTATTGGTTTTGATACACAGTTTCCTCTGTTACTTTAGTTTGTCTGAAGATATTCAAGATGAATTTGAGAATCAGACCAGATTTACAAGGCTATGGAGTAGCAAACCTTTTAGTAAGAAATTAAATTTAAATATGCTAACTTTAGTCTGTCGTAAGTATTCATTGTGGATAATGTACATATCTAAACTGCATATGTAATTCATTAAGAAGTCTTTGCTGTCATTTTATACTAGTAACTATCTATATTTTAAACACACACACACACACACACACACACACACACACACACACACACACACACACACACACACACACACTATTACGTATTCACACACAGAGTACTGGTTTATATACTGTGTGGAAAAAGGTTCTTTTCAGACCCATGTAGATACTTTAGAATCATATTGTACATCAGCGATTCTCAAACTTTAGCAACCCGAGGACCCCCATTTTGATTTACAATTTTTTGCAGACTCCCCAAGCTCCCCGCTCAGCTCCGGGTCCCCCCCACTCCACCTTTTCCCCTCAAGGTCCCATCTCCACCCCATCTCTTCCTGCCCCCACTCCACGCCTGCCCCTCCTCTTCCCCACCTCTTTCCGCCTCCTCCCCCAAGTGTGCCCCATCCCCACTCCTTCCCCTCCCTCCCAGCATTTCCTGCACACCATGGAACAGCTGTTCCCTGGGGTGCAGGAGGCACTAGGAGGGAGGGGGAGGACCTGATCAGCGGGACTGTCGGCCCTGGACATGATTCCACCCCCTCCCTAGAGCACGCCCCATCCCTGCTCCTTTCCCTCCCTCCCAGCACCTCCTGCATGCCTCTCAACAGCTATTCCCTGGCGTGCAGGAGGTGCTGGGAGGGAGAGGGAGGAGTTGATGAGCAGGGCGCACAGACCCCCTGGAGTACCCTCACGGACCCCCAGGGTATCCGCGCTCCATGGACCCCAGTTTGAGAAACGCTGTTGTACATGATTTTCTAGGGTATGTCAACCAGAGCATTCCTAATGAATAGACAATGTCAGATTAAGGCAGCACTTTTAGAAGCAACACAAGAATATGATATTCCTCCCCAGCCGCACAGTACATAAGTATTCAGCAGGTAGAAGTAGACCATATGAAAGAAAACCACGGGCACTGGAAGACAAGCAACGTTCTTGAGGTCTAGTTCTTCTATAATAATTGAATGTAATTCCTTTCACATATAACAGGAACAATAATATTTAGAAACAAAGGCCAGCTTTTGACACTTACAACATTTTATGCTCCATGGCTTTAAAAATGTATTTATTTGTGAACCCTGTTTCTTGACATATTTATTTCCCTTGACATCTTCTCAGTAACCTTTCAGTGTTCAATACTGCAATGTTTTCTGTTACTTGATGAAGCCATTGTATGGATTATAATCTGTTACATCACTGCATTCCTGTGTCATTTATTCTGATTTTATGGTGCTAAAACTGAGATGAGAATCCTGCCAGCGCCTCCACTTTCTCTGTTCCCCCTTTCCAAATGTAATCTACTCCACAGATTCACGCTGGTATAATACCACTGAAGTCAATGGAGTTACACTGACATGAAACAGGTGTAACAGAAGAGATCAGGCCCATAGCCTTTTCATACTCATGTTAGTAATAAAATCTATTCCTTCCTTTTACACAGTACTATTCACTATAAACACAAATACAGTATTAATCTTGATTGAGAGAACAAAAATGTTGCTTTTTACCTAATATCGCTTTCCCAGACCCGATTTTCATCCAAGTCTTCAATAAACTTCTCTCCTTTCATCCAGTAAATTAAAGGACTCACGTCTCCACTGTATCCAAAGAAAGCTCGGCAGGTTAGGTTAGCAGAATTGCCTGTTACAGAGAATTAAAGAGAATATGTTATTTCAAAATTTGAAAAAAATATTTAATTTTTGGATCAGCTGCTAGAAACCTTTGAACTCTTATATCATTGATTTACATATAGTCAGTTGTAGCTTAATTTCCAACCAATGTTTAACACATTCTCTGGAAACAAAAAGAAGAAACAAATTATATAGAAATAGGGCCCAATCTTGCATTCGTTCACCTAGAGTTTGGGTTTACAAAGAATGCAGGATCAAGTCCGTAACAACTTGCTAGTGTGCTGATTTGCCTAACACAAAAATAGACGAAACATCTGGGCTACTGCCATGTTTTTCTATTCAAAATAGGTACAGGTTATGAAAAAAATATATTTTCAGTCAAATCCGTATTTGCTTAAGTTTATAGCAGTTACTATAACAGACCCCCATGGCCTCATTGCTATTTCTACTGCCAAGATACAGTCATTAAAAGCAGAGGTGCTTCTTCCCTGTTACGTTAGCCCTGCAGAGAACTGTCAGTAGGCAATCATTATGTGGAAGCCAAAGGTATGACTCACATTCCCGACCCAAGCCTCTTCACTGAGTTGTGAATGTCAAGTTAATGAATAATATATGCGTGTACTTATTCCATATTTTGTGAGCCATATTTTAAAATATGAACAGAAATCCACACAAGAAAAATGACATGTGCAATGTTACTAATTTAATGTTACTGCAGGAACCTTAATGTGTACAGTTTCTGACTTGGTTTGATTTGATTGTGCAACCTTAACATTGCATTAATTCAGTTTGTTTTAATTTTGCACACAGAAAAAGTGATACTTGACATATACTGTTCATGTGAACGTGACTAATTGATAACGCTGGCTAGAGTTAGACATACTGCACAAAGGTACACTGTTCATTGTCCCCATTCACCTCCGTAAAGGCACCTTGGTCTTAGCCTGTATCAACTCTTCTGAACGATTGTGGGCTCTTTTCCCTGGTAGTGACTATTTATCTAGAATTATGTGGTGGTTTCAGGAGTAAGGGCCTGTTCTTTCTTGCATGAGGAGAGTATTATCGCTGATTCTCTGGGACTGTCCCTAAATCAAGATCACCAAACTTATCTTCAATCTACGTTTTCAATTTTTAGTCTTCAGCCTCTAAAGAGCAGCAGACTAACCACAATGTCTGTAACAGAGTTACAAATAGAGATGAAATCAATGGGCCTACTTGCAGAGTAAGGTATTACTCAACATGAGTTGGTGAAGAGGATCTGGTCCTTAGAGAACACATGAAATGAATCAACATTTGCACAACTTATTTCCATTTGGAAACAACTGCAGGATACTGTTGCAATGCTTTTTGGGGGCATCCAGGATTATGTATCACCTTGTTACCCCACTGAGAGAGATTTGCTGGTATTAAACTGGGTATCAGCTCCCTGTCACTCCAGTCTGTTAGCCACCCAGACAATCTTCTCAGAAGCTTTTCTAACCTGTACTTTAGCTTATAGGTTAACTTTAGGTGCACCCAAATCCCCAGGCCTCCTTGAAGTGCAATCCCCTGTAATATCATAGAATTTCATTGAATATCAGGGTTGGAAGGGACCTCAAGAAGTCATCTAGTCCAACCCCCCGCTCAAAGCAGGACCAATCCCCTGATAGATTTTTGTCCCAGATCCCTAAATGGCCTCCTCAAGGATTGAACTCACAACCCTGGGTTTAGCAGGCCAATGCTCAAACCACTAAGCTATCCCTCCCTCCAGCCTCTGCCACTGGACACTCACAGAAATTGCCAAGTTTGCTGTCTCCAAAGAGACAGTGTATCTGCCAGCCTGCTTTGCTTAATATTACACCACTGATATGAATGTATAGTAAAAAGGGAATAAGTTTGTTAACTAAGAAGGGAGAGTCTCAGATTCAAGTGAGTATTGTGTAAGAATAATGGAAACAGCAATGGTTACAAATAAAATAATAGACTAATTATTTTAACAGGTTAAAACCTGTCTAAGATAAGTTTATCACCTAACGCAACCTCTCAGCATGACCAGCCCCATGGGTCAGGATCCAACCTTTATGATTGCAAAAAGCACGGTCCTTTTTGCTTCCTCACTGGTGGATAACAAAGGGGTTCTCTTCCCTTCTTATAGTCTAGCAACCTTTGAAATGATCCCTTTTGAAGTGTACTTTGAAGCGCACTAGATAAGAGCCTCCTTCCCCATCGCTGGTTCTCCAGGATGCCATCACCATGCTATTTCCACATCCCCCTATTCATTTGTTTTTTCTGTTCACTTTACTAGCAAATGTAACTCCTATTGAACTTGACTCACAATGCTAAGTTTACATTAGAGGTGGGGAGATAACTATGTTCCCTCCTGTCTGAAAGGAAACCTGTTTCTACCTGTGTTTGGTGTTTAAAGCTCAATATCAGTAAGTATCCATAATTCCTCATATAGTAGTTAATTCACAGATTTCACAATGATAGCAATGACCAGGGTGTTACTGGCTTTCATTTGATACCTCACACAACTTTCTTTATAGGTAAATATCATGACAGCAACGTGTTAGTTGTAGTGAGTTTATCAGGCTTGTTAAGAGTTGCTGACAGAATAGTCAACCACCAATGAGCCTCTGTGTCACAACTGTATGATAGCCAAATAGATAATTATTTAATAAGAGTCTTATTTATCGGAATTTATTTGCAGTTTTCAAGGAAAACATCTGGCTTCCACCCCTGCTGACCTATTCACAGACCTACAAGTCATAAAACCTTGCAATCAATGTTTACATTTTTAAAGGCAAGAGTCACTTATTACCTTCTTTTAGCTGTTTGGCAAGTGGATTATCATTGGTCATTCTGTGAAAGCTTACCTTCACTCAGTGCAAGGTAGCAACAGCACGCATCACAGACCACACACTCCTAAGCATACTCAGAGAAATTCCCTGACACATGCTAAAAATGGTATTGCTAAAAATGGCTATCAAGATGGCATGAGTGTCCAAATAGTTGGCACAGGGAAGAGGAGATGGTTAATCTAATAACCAGAAAGCAAGATATGGAATTCCTGAATAATGAAGCAATTTTGGTCATCTCAGGACGACCCCATGGAACACAGCTCTGCAGCAGGCAGGGGGTTCAGATTTTCCAAATCCTGAAATAATTTGAGTGGAATGAGTTGAGAGTTGAATTAGAAGCTCAGCTAACGCGAGTCGAATACAGAGTACAACTTGGTAAGCTTTCAGGCTATATCTTTGTAACTCACAGCAATTCTGAAGCAGGTTTATACAAATGACCTTTTTATTTCTGCAGGATTCCTCAGCTGTCACATTTCTTGTTCCATGTCACTTACCTCGACTTTGTCTAGTTTTCTAGGAAATAGACTTTTGCTTTCTCTAAGAGTACGTTATGTACCTGATTTCAATTTCCAGGAAATACAAGGTAAAATTAGCTGTTGACTATCAGTCCCAACAGAGGGTCAGAGAGGACCAGCTGCCCCAAAATTGTCCTAGCAGAGCTTTGGCAGGAAGTTTCGGCAAGGGGAAGGACAGAGATGGAGTAAAAGTCCAGGATAATCCCTGACAATACAATTATGATAAAAACATTTGTGTGGTAATTGTGAGAAGGGAGTGCCTCCTACTCATTCACATACAGCCACTGGGTTTTTATTGCTCTCAAGTGGTAAGAAGGCACCTCAGTTGTTTGTCTAATCCAAAATAAGTTTCCTTTAGCAGATAACAAGTACCACTATGGCATTACCCAACTTTGTCTTAAAAGTGAGAGGGCTACCTACTGAATCACTGTCACTCCAGCACCTTGGGCTTTTCCTGGAGCTTTCCTACCAAGTACAACCCCAGTCCAATGCTTTTTAGTTTATTAGATCTGATAAGCTCACAGCCTGAGGTAGTTTGGCTGCTGGCCAATTTACTCCTGAAGCATCAAGGTTAGGATCCACAGGGGTGCTGAGCTCCTGCAGCTAGCAGAAACCTGCTGCACTGATTTTTGTATCATTTGGCTCTAAGCCATTTATTAGTGCATATTAAATAAATATCAACCCACAGACATTAAACACGGTATTTTGTTAAGAAAAAAACGTGTTAGAAAAGCAAAAGTTTAAAAGACTGAGGCTTTTCCCTGACTAAATTCGGAGGGATTTCCCCCCCCCCCATGCATAAAATATTTACGTATGCTTTTAGACACAGAATTTAAAGTTCCTATTCAACATGATATATTTTCATATGGAAAATAAATGAGGAAGGATGTACTGTCCCTTAGTAATACTGTGCAGATTACTGCTGTTGAACAAGGGCCATTAATATATCAGGTGTTCAGCTGTAAATTCATCTATTCTTTCTATTACAGCTGAGCTTCAAAATAAACCTACTGGAAAGGTGATTAGCAGATCACTAGGAAGGATTCTTGTGACCAGTTACCACTGCTAAAGACCTTGCTTATTCCTTTGCTATAACAGCTAATTAGAAGGGGTGGGAAGCTGTCAGTTGGACAATTTCACTGAGGGGTCCTTGACTCTCATATAGTCTATTTCCCTCCCTTTGCTCTGCCAGAATCTGAATTTCATAGGGGTGGACATATTATAAAATTGGTGACAGTTGGGGGATGGAATGGGGATCCTGCAACCTCAATGAGGGGGACATCAAGAGGACTGTAAACAATGGTGTAAGGATATATCTCACCCATTGCCCTCCATGGTTGCTCCTTTATCAGATTTAATCATCTTCACGGCATGGTACAGGGCTGTTGGCTTTTTTTCTGTAGGAGTAGGAATTTGGAGAAGGAGGATGGAGAACAATTTGTCTGGAAGGTAGAAAGGTCTTCATGGACTTTTGGCTTTAATAATTGGTATGTTTTAAAAAAATTTTGAGCATAAATGATTATTAGATGAGCATGTTTGCAAATCTAAGTAAATAAACTAACTCTAGAAGATGCTTTCCCTTTAGCAAATGTAGAAAACAACCTCAGAGATGGTAATTCTAGGCCATTCATGGTTACCCTTAAGCAATTACTTTTGTAAATGATAATTTTTTAAAGATTTGAACAACTGTAAAACTGGATTAATAACAGCGCACATCTGACAGTGAGTGGGCATGTTATGGTTACTCTGAATGCTGCCATCTTTAATTTTCTTGTCAATGCAGGATTATTACTGTTTTACAGTCTATCCTTTTAAAGAGTCGAAATCCATGTTTAAATTTATTAACAAGGGTATCCACCTCTCTCTCTCTCTCTCTTATTGCTGCAGCATACTGTGAAATCTCAAGATAATGCTGTCTCCACATGGGTTCTCAGTAATGGTTTTACTCAAAATGCGAGATGAGAATTATTAAAGTGAGACTGCTACCCGAGCAGTAAATAGACTCTAGAAAGGGTGGACAAAAGAGAAAAAAAAAACTGGATTGTTTCACTGGCAAAGAGTGAGGCTGAATGCAGATTAAGTTGAACAAGTGGAACTTTATAAAACCTTATGCATTGCTCTGTCCATGTGGCTGAGTTTCTTCCAGCCTGACGCCCCGCATTCCCTGCTTCTCTGGTGTCCCATCAATAATAGTACATCCAGGGAACATGGGCCCTCTGTCTCCAGTTCAAATAATACTGCTACATGAATATGTTGTGCCTTTCAGTACAAGTCCTTTCTTTATGTTCAAATAAGAATAAAATAAAGAAATTTAAGAGATCACCTACAAAGCAGCAAACATCAACTGTATGTCTGCCTCATCTTTAGTTCTGAAAATGAATATGTTCTTGCTTGCTTTCTGTAAAATTGCACTAAATGCTTCTTCAGCTTCCTGTGATAAAGATGCAGGTCAGCTCTAACCAATTGGGTTCAGTGTGAGGCACTTTGAAATTGATCAAAACCTTTTTCCGATCTAAAATGGGAACAATCCTTGTTATTCAGCACACTTTCTACCAAGCCAGAATGTGAGGAAGACCCTGCAACAAAATGTATTAATTTCAAATTGGCAAATCCCATCAGCAGAGACAACACTTATTTTAAGTACTATATTTCTCCAATTAGCAATGTTTTGGACATTTTCAAGCTGTTGCTAGAGTAGCTCCTCTCCACTAGAGGACACTGTCTGTCTTTTTAACAACAAAACCTTTTGTTTAATCAGAAGAAATTGCCCAGAGTATAAGCTCTAATTAAAAACATCAGCATCCAGAGAACCTGCTAGTTGCAATTAGCAACTAGTGAATGTTTTGTGCTTGAGTAAAATGTCATCTTGTACGGGCAGTTTAAATTACATTTGCACCATTAGTCATACATGTTAGAATACAGTGTGATGGCATTCGCGTTACCCTTTGATTTGATAGACTGAAGGACAACCACTTCGGTAGGAAGCAATGATAATTTGAAGATATCTTCTGAAATTGCAGCTTAACAGAAACCTCAAAGATGTGTTGCACAGCTGATGTGTTAGACAGCCATGCCCAGCATCTAATAATGATGCATCTGAAAAAGTGGGCTTTTCACCCACGAAAACTTATGCCCAAATAAACCTGTTAGTCTTTAAGGTGCCACCGGACTCCTCGTTGTTTTTGTGGGTACAGACTAACACTGCTACTCCTGATACTTAATAATGGTGAGGGGCAAAAGAGTGGAAATTCTAAGTGGTGCTGGAATATTAGTGTCTTGTAATTGTATGATGCAACTGGTACAGCATGATACACTGACGCAAAGGCAAGCTTTATGTTTATTTCTATAGGTACCACTAGTATATCAAATTATAAAAGTTACTCTGTCAAGGTAGACAGGACCAAAATCTCCTTCTTGCTATTTTTCACTCAAATGCACAAATTCAGATCCCTACCCTGTGTGTTTTTAAAAAATATATATGTTTCCCTGACACTGATAAAATTATCAGCCTTCCAAAATGAGGGCTGCAACACCACTACATTCCCAGATGCTAAGCTCGGTGGCAACTCACAACAAACCTAAGCCACACAGTTTGGACCTGTCTGTCTTGACAAAATCTCTTAGAAGCAGAGCAGGCAGGGCGATACTGCACCGATTTCCAAAGAAGTCTCATATTCCAAGCAGGTTGCCGGACAGGTTGTTTTAAGCTCTGTTGTAAACCATGCCAGCATTTACAGACACGGGATTTAATCATATTTTAAATGGTTTATGTTTATTCCTTCAGAGGAGGACTCTCTGTAGAAATGGTAACTCCTTGCTTGCCTAAACCTACTACTATGCTGCTCTGTCTGCAGTTTGCACACATATTTTGTGATCTGCAGCTTCCACCCTTACAAATTGCTAAATATCTTGGTGTTCTCGTCATATGTCAAGTTATATCACACTGCTAAATATTGGCAATTATTATACACTAAGCATAATACTGGGGCCTGGGAATACCTAAATGCCAGTCCTAGTTCTCCAACTGACTTTTGGGAGGTCTTGGGAAGTCACCAGACTATTGTATCTCAGTTTCCTATATCCAGAAAATGGTATAAAAGTATATACTTACCTCTGATGATTCATGAGGTCAACAGACTGAAGATGTAAAGTGTTAGGTATTATGATTAAACACTTTTATGCAAGCCTGGCATAAAGTAGCTGGATGCCTTAACACACTCATGGAACAGTGCATAGCCTAGGATGTTAAACTCTTGATCCACAGCAGATCTCCAACTAATATCAGTGGGTGATTGGGGTAGAATGTGACTTTTAAATATTAACAAAAGTTTTAATTATTATTAATTAAGATTGGTTGGAAAATGACATTTTTCCTATGGAAAAAAATTGTTGCAAAACCAATAACTTTAAACCCCCAACTTTCAGTTTTTTTGTTTTTTTTAAATGAAAATGCAACATTTTTCACAGAAAGCAGAAGCTTTTGGGGGAAAAATAATAATTTTGTTGAAAATACAATTTTCCATGTAAAATAGCTTTGATGGAAAAATGTAGACCACCTCTATATTTATTCAGTACCTTATTGCTACATTCAGCATCATTCAGTGAGCAGATAAGTTAATTGTTAGGACCACTGCTATTTCTCTGCCTTATGTTTTTCTTCCATCCAAATCTTCCTTTCTCAGTTTCTGTTCCTCTTACCTTTGTGTGTCTCCCCCTTTCATCCATCTGGTTTTCCTTCCTTTCAGCACCTCTCAATTTCCTCTATCTTGTGACCTTTGCTTCCACCCTGTCCTTGCTCATCTCATCTACTAAAATAACAAATACTTAATGCTAGCACTTATATTATTACCATATAAACTTCAGTGTTAATATCAGAATTTGGATATACCAACTAGGCCAGACAAAAACACCATATTTGGCATAGAATGATGATCTATATAACTAACTCTTATTCATCTGGTATGTGGTACTACATGTTAATAGCTTGCATTTACTTCATTAGGTGGTGCTAAAACTCTTACGTTTTATTATCTGATGTAATAGAGAAGCTTATAATGGGGTGAGTGAGTGATACAATTATTTTCCATTTAACATTTGTGCTAAAATCTTGATTTTTGATGTTTTCATTGATTATGGGCCTATGAATGTAAGGAAAATACCAAATTCAAACTATGATCATTCTATCAAAGGTCACTGCAAGGTCTTTTTAGATTAAAATTAAATTAAACTAATGGAGATATCCTACCTCCTAGAACTGGAAGGGACCTTGAAAGGTCATCCAGTCCAGCCCCCTGCCTTCACTAGGAGGACCAAGTACTGATTTTGCCCCAGATCCCTAAGTGGCCCCCTCAAGAATTGAACTCACAATCCTAGGTTTAGCAGGCCAATGCTCAAACCACTAAGCTATGCTTCCCTCCCTTTGTTATAGGATTTCTCATGTTGGAAATACCCTTTGGAGAGTCTGTCTTTACATTTGGTTAACTCATTCATTATGGTTAAATATCTCTTTAGAACACAGTCAACAGGAGAGAGGGAAAGGAACCAGGAGCTTCCCTGGTATTTATAGGATTGACTACAGTTGTGAGAAGAGAGGGGTGACTCCTGAAGTGGAAAAGAGATTCAGAGTGTCCAGGGAAAATACCTATGCATTTCTTCAGTGAAGTAGTGCGTTAGCTATGATGTCCCCAATCTGGAGAAATTAAGATCATCAGAGGTCACCAGTCCTATTTCACATATTTTAGCCAATACAATTGTAAAAAGTGAGCTAGTGTGCTGCAGGTGACAATGCTGATTGCCAAATCTACCCAAAGAGTGGACTGCTGTCCGCTGGTACTTAACATGCTGTATAACACCACACAGTTATTTTATTTTACATTTTCCATGCTAGGGTACTCTCAGAATTCTGTATCATCTTTTTTATGATGGCTATAGCAGGCAGCAAGCCAATTTATTCAGAGCAGAGATACATTACACATCACATTTAGAGGATCTCAATAAAAAGTCAATATTTGCCAACAAATACTTACCAAATACTACAGTTATTTCTTATTCTCAGTATAGGAAAACTGCAATATGTCAAATGCTATTGTGAGGTGAGTACTGGCTTTTTGGTGATGGCTACTGTTTGCTTCCTGGTGCTATGAGAGACAGGTTTGCCTGATGTGCTAATCAGAAATGTATAATCACTTATGGTGAGAATTCCAGACTGACTATTTCCAGTGGACTAATGAAAACTTTCATAAAACCATTGCTCCTGTAAACTTAACTCTTTTGCTTAGTCTGCTCGCTACCCATCCTTTTATACAAACAAGTATTAATATGTAAAATGAGGCAAATCAATCAACAAGCCATTACAATACTGGTAGAATTTTTCTAAATAACCCTTCCAACTGACCTAGAAAAAAGCATGATTTTTGATCCAAGAAATCTATGTTAATATCTCCTTAAATGAGATCTCGAATTTGCAAAAGGCTTTGCCCTAACTGAACACCCTATGACCTGCCTGAGCATTAAAACATTAGGTAACATGTAGCTCTTGTGTACACACACAACATTGACAGGTTCCAGCTATAATGTTTCTGACACAACCATCCCTGAGGAGTTTAGGCACCATATACAAATGAATGGTAACAGCTTTATACATCAGCAAGGTAACTGGGTGTTCTTCTCTATTTTAAAACCGTCTTCTCAGTGGAATATTTCCTAGTGGTGGTGTTCCGCAAGGAAATCATTTGAGGGAAAAGTCCCGGGTTAGAGAGATGAGTGTTACACTGAGCCTTGCAGGTGCCAAGGCCAGGACTCGTTCTAAATTCCCCTGGTAGCCTGTTTCATAGCTTGGAGCCCTTCAGAGAGTAAGCTTCCCCCCTGGAGTGAGAGATTCAGAAATGGACTTTCAGCTGTATCATCACTGAAGATGGCAACTGTCACAGCAGACTGCAGAAGGGGAAGTGATCTATGAGATTCTTGGCTCAGAATGCCCATATGTCTCTCATATACGAACACTGTCAAACTAACCTTCATTTCACTGGGGTAAGAAAAGCCCTGAACCAATAATCTTGATTTTCCTAACAGCAGGCCTCTCCACTTGTTGGCTGAATGTCATGATGATGAATTATCTGGTCAGCCAATAGCTTGCCATCCCTCTCTCCTAGCTCTTCTGAAACAGCTGCTGGAGTGGAAGACAACGAATATTACACTGGTAAAGCAAGGGCTGTTAGGGGGAGGAAAGAGCCACTCCTGCAGGAGTTAAAATATGCAGGTGATATAGCATCTAGAGCTGTCTGTGGGGGAAAGAGAGAGGCCAGGAGTGGAGAAGACAACAACAGCAGTAGAAGAGAGGAAGAGGTGGAAGCATGTGTTGGTTACTGAGATGGAACTTGGGGTTCATTTATTATGAAAAACAATCAAGTTGAGTTCAGGGTCTGTCATTCTATCAAGGGGTTTACCATGCCACCAAATCTTTTCAATGGAATTATTGCCCCTTAATTCACAGTTGCCTATAGTTATAGCATTAGCTAGTAGTTATGTACTTACACCTGAGTTCAAACTTTTATTCTGAAACCTCTTTTTTCAGTTGCTCATACTTTTTTCTCTAACAAATTCACCCTCTAATAAAATTTTCCATGTGAGTTCTCTCTCTTTCTCAGCCAAAATGTTAATTTCTGTCATGAAAGGTCTGACATTCTTAGTTGTAGGTTATGACAAAAATACTCTCTCCACCCAGAATATTTACACTCACAACTCAAAAGCATGTATGGGCCTGAATTCCAGCTTTTGCTTGCTTTGTAGCCATATTGACAGTTAAGCGTCTATGTTTGAAGAAAAGGATAACAGTGATTTTTTAAAAATTGGGAGCTTTTTAAATTTGGCCATTTCAGACGTGTTTCTTGTCATTTTCCAGATTAAAAAAACAAACAAACACAAAACATACTGTCTCTGATTCCCCCCGATAATAGAGCTTCTTTGCACCATTCTGGTGGCACAAAGCAGTCAGATAGCAAGTTTAACCAGCACCCTCCAGATTCTCCTTGTGTAAGGAACTCTGCAAGTGGCAAAGTGCAAATATGACAGCACTATAGCACTTCCCCTCCTTGCTTCCAGTGCAAGGGGCTGGGGGCAGGCATGGGTGAATGGAATGTTACTATTTCTGGCAATCCCTGGTTTGGTTCCAGAATGGTTCTCTTCCCCCCTCTCCCCCCCGGGGCCAGAGGCAGCCTGGTGTAGTTTAAAGAAGCCTTGAACGGGCTCTGGATTGGGAAGCTCTTTGTATGTTTCTACGGTCTTCAGTTATGTTTGATTAAACAAACAAAGAGTAATGTAATTAAATTATTCCAGAGTTAGATGTATTTATCTGAAACATACTAGTAGCTAAAACAACTTGGATTTCTGAAAAATGGCTGTGACCAAACAACAGAGCTACAGACCTGGGCTCAGAATCACGGAGCTACTCGGGCACTGTAATGCTGAGTGTTGCAACCCTAGGCACCCTGCCACCCAATAGAATTCTCAGCCCTGAGTTAGGTTCCCACTCCCCCGTACAGTGCACGGGGAGTGTTAGGTGCCTAAGGGATCCTCAGAAGCCAGTAAGCTGAGCGGAGAGCCACCGAAATTAGCCAGGGGTGAAATGCAGAGGAAAGGCTAAGGGTATCTCTACACAACAATTAAATACCCGTGTCTGGCCAGGGTCAGTTGAGACAGCCTCGCGTGGTTTGGGCTGCGGGGCTGTAAAATTGCTGTGTAGATGTTCAACTTTGGCTGAAGCCTAAGATCCCATGAGGGGAGGAGGGTCCCAGAGCCTGGGATCCAGCCTGAGCCCAAACATCTACACAGCAATGTTTAGCCCTGCAGCCCGAGTCTTGCAAGCCCAGTCGCGGCCATGCTGTAGGTCTTTTATTCCAGTGTAGATGTACCCTTAGAGGCCAGGTTCACAAAAGTCCTGAGGCATCTAACTCCCATTGATCTGGGCCTTTAGCACTGGACTGACAGGTACTTCCTTCTGTATGGGATTCTTAGCTGTGAACCCTCACCTGAAGTTAGGTTTATCATGTCTACACAGCAAAAAACAAACAAACAAACAAACAAAAAACACACCACTCACGGCAATGAGTCTCAAAGTATGTCTACACTGCAATTTAAAACCCATGGCTGGCCCATGCCAGCTGACTTGGGCTCGGGCTCAGGGCCTGATTAATTGCAGTGTAGACATTCAGGTTCAGGACCTTCCACCTCACAGAGTCCTAAAGCCTGGGCTCCAGCTCAAGCCCAAACGTCTACACTGCAATTGAACAACCCCTTAGCCCAAGCCCTGTGAGCCCAAGTCAGCTGACATGAGCCAGCTGTGGGTTTTTAATTGCAGTGTAGACATAACCTCCAAGCCTAGGCCTACTCACTCTACTATGCTAAAAACAGCAGTGTAGACATTCGGGCTCAGGCTGGAGTTTGGGCTTTTCTTACCCCAGTGAAAATCTCAGGCAGGGCTTAAATTCTCAGAGATTATTTCCCAGAGCCCTCCATGCCCTACCCCCATTCAGGGCTCTGGGCTTCAGCTGCAGTGCTGGGGATCTCAAGGCTTTACCACTGTGGAGTGGGGGGTGCTGGCTGAGGCTAAGGGCTTTAGCCCCGTTGCGGGGGGGGGGGGGGGGCACTGGGACTCAGGGCTTTAGCCCTGCAGAAGGCGCTGGGGCTCGGGGCTTCCACCCCACGGGAGGTGCCAGGGCTTGGGGCACACCGGGGCTCACTGCTTCTGCCATGTGGGAGGTGCCGCGGCTCCTGCAGGTTTGAAAATATTTACTGGAGCACCACTGTGGACAACTCCAGCTGAATTTAAGCCCTGATCCCCGGTATTAACCATGTTGCACTAAGTAGCTACTGGGATTTAATGGAGACACCCCAATCCACCCTTAACTGCAATGATGGTAATTTTGTAATAAATTATACTAATAATATACTTGCTTCCTTTTTACTCTGATTTCTTTTTTCCTTTGGTGGCTGTAGGAATAATTGATTTAATTTTTTCACCAGAGGAGTGAAAGCTCAGCAAATAAAAACGTAGGAATTTTTTGTTAACCCTAATTTTTGTTCTTCCTGAACAGAATGTAGTGGCCTTATCTTGATCTCTAGTGGATGCTAGTCCACATCACAAAAATCACTCAACATCAATCACTACGATCAGCTGCAGCACCACTAGATTCCTATAGCCTCACTTTTAGATGCGCCTTTGTACTTTTGCTGCACAAGGGTAAATTCAAACGCTATCCTGGAGGATGATTAATAACATATTTTTCTAAAAAACAGTTCACTCTGGGGAGCTGCGGCAGACAGCTTACTTTGTCAGAGCAGTGTTAAACAAGAATATCAACAATCTTTAGGAAGTGACTTACCACGTCAATTTACATACAGGCCATCAGAGTATATAACCTCCTGTGGCTACCTCTGTCCTTGGCTAATCAACTAATTGATTTCTTCTGAGATCATATTTAATTAACAATAGCATAAAAGCTGGTTTGTACTGTGCTATCATATAATACGTGCTCCTTTGGAAAGAGAGATCTACTATATTTGTATACCTCTATCATTCACTATACATATCAACTGCATACGAAATGCTGAAAATTCCAGGCACATCCAGGCGTTTAGCATGTTGTGTGGCTTAACATGCACATGTAGGAGCCTAAAAGTCCAGCTCAATACTTAACGGGCCATTCATTTCCTTACTGTACTTTTCCAGCTTGGACATGCATATCACTGAGCTGGGTATGTCAAAGGGGGTTATTAGACATAGGGGAAATATTTTGAAAAACATAAATTTATGGAGTCAGGCTCCACGCTGTTTAATAATAGTTCTCTCAAAATTGGGACTCTTGGAACCTAGCAAATATTGAATTATTTTCAGCTGACCGATGGGGTAATATAAGAAGTATCTGAAATTGCAACTTATAACAAGTAACAAAATCATTACCTGTCCGCCTTCCTTCAGAAATCTGAATTTTTCAGCCCCTGCCAGGTGTAGCACACAGGATGTACCCATAGTCATGTGACTCCCATGATGCATCATGGGAGATGCAATCCAGCCAGGGAGCCCGGACCATTGGGGTAAAGGGGGCATCAGGCACCTGAACTATTATCCCAATGAGGCAGTATGGCATCACAGGAAAATGCAGTTTACTATTGAACTGATTCAAAACAAAACATTTTAGTTCAGTTCAATTAACCAAAATATTTGTATGCAGGTCAAGCTGATCTGAAACAAAGTATTTTGGTTTGATTTTTCCCTTGGAAAATCCCTTGATTTCTCTGCAGAAAAAATGAAAGATTTGGCAGAAGTGTTTCCTATTGAAATGTCATTTTGACAGAAAATTCCAGACCAGTCTAGTGCTTATGAAAGGTGCCGGATTGACAGTCCTGTGAATGGAATTCTCTTCTTAAACACAAAACAGACATACGACAGAAGTGCCAGCTTTCCCTCACTGCTCAGCAAATGTAGCAACCTCTAAAGATGAGAGGGTAGTTCAGATTCTGTGTCCATTCAGTCCTTGGCTCTTAGCTTAGACTGCCAAAAAGGATGGCAAGTGTGTGATTTGGAGGCATGTCCACTAGAAACTGCACAGATCTTCATGCAGGTCAATCAACAGAAGAGGCAATTGCTAGTTCTTATTTGTTGCATCCTCAGAAATCACTAATGTTGGTTAGCTGATTAATCTTAGATTGGCTAAATCAGGGACTCTCAGGGACCATATTTAATTTTTTTAAAAGTTCATATTAATCAGTGTTGCTAATATTTTGTCATTAACAACCCACTTTTCAGGAGATTGAAAAAATATGGTATATCAAGTAACTTGACTGCATAAAAACTAGATTTGAATACAACTTTATTTCAAACAAACCTGTGTGATTTTTGGTTACTACTCTGATTATACTATTCTGTTTCTGTATTTTTCTGCTTCTTTTAATTGTCTGCATCCTTAAATCTTTCACTTGCTCCCCAAAAGAACAACTAGAAGGGTAAATGTCTAAAATGTTTCTTCTCCTTCACTAAGAGAAGTTGGGAAAGAGAAAAAGTTGAGAGGAAGGTGTTAATCTACAGTCATAATAAATGTCAGCGTGCCCTGTTCTTTTTTACAGCCCAGGGAATTATGCACAGACAATATCAAAATTATGCAAGGAAAAATCAAAATGATGGAAAATTAAATACTTTTTTTTTTTAGAAATTAAATGAAATATAACACTATTTGAACCTTCTTTAGAAATATGTGCAGGTATTTTGTATTTATAGAGACATATAACACATTTTATCATTTTACTATAGTGCTGTATTATTCCTTGAACAACAAAAAAAGGACCCAACAGGTGTGAGTTTAAAAACTTAATGAAGTTGTTAAAGAAGGATTTGTTAAACTGAGATTAGTTTTATAATCTTCAGCAAAATGACCCTTTTTCTGCCGTAAATTAGAAGCTCACATCTTTTCAAAGTCCAAGTGCAAAACAAAAGACAATTAAACAAAAGAATGCTTTGAGTCCTTGAGGTATCTCAAGTGCTGTGCAATGTAACAAAATTATTGTGCAGTTTATTGGGTTCTTCTCTCATACTTCTTATCAAAATATTAGCACGGTAAGTAAAAAATAAAATAAAGCATCAATAAGACTAAACCAATGAATTTTTGTTAACACCAAGTCTTCTTAAATTCCAAGGTTGAAATTCAGTTTGTCTTCTGAAAGAGAACACCTGCGACCACAGAGGACAAGACTGTACAGTGAGTTGCTGCGCTCAGCATCAGCTGTGTTTGTTACAGTATTTATGTATCAGAAAGCGAATGTTTTCAAATTCGGATGACGGTCAGCTGTTAGTGACCAAAACAAGGGGATGTCAATTTCCCCTGACTGTAGAGCGCTCTGGATCGCGTCGGGTGTCACCTTCCTGGTATACAAAGCAAACTCCTTTGCTGAAATGTCACTGAAGCCAGGAATTGAAGCATAATCCTCCTTGATATGAGACATCACAGGAACTGTTCTGGGGTTGAAAATTCTTACGCATTTCAGGAACTTAATTATAGGCTGCCCACGCTCGGTATCACTGATGTACTTCTTCCGCTTTTCAGCTGAATTGTCAAGAGCTGAATAAAAGAGGTGCACCAACTTGCTTCTTTGATCAATTGTTACATTGTTGACATCTTCAGTCCCGAGAAACCTTTGAGTGGTTTCCTCCAAAAACTGAATGTGTGTCTCAAAGGAAAACAGCAAGTCTTCCATTTTCTCAAAAGCAAAGAGAGTATACGGTCTCTGGATTTCAAATGTAGCCATTAGATCAATGATTGGCTTGCATATTTCATTGATAAAACACAACACAATCTTCAGCATTAAACATTGGGTTTCATCTGACAACACTAAGTTCCTGCAACGAATGTGGTGCTGAGTTGCCATGCACACCCATTCCTTCTTCAACAAAGCTATGGTAATATTGAAAGTTTGTTTCATGGTACTGAATAGCAGCAAACCAGCTGTTCCATCTAGTTGCTAGTGGGTCCGGTGCCATTGTCACACTGGGAACTTTTTGCCTGAGGTAATTTTAGGAACTCATCTTCCTGCTCCCTACCATGTAGAACAGTTGTGAGAAAGCTTTTACCGGTGCATTGACATACTTGAGTGGCTTACGAAAACTTTCTCCCACCAGATTTATTATGTGAACAAGGCATGTTACCTTGATGCTATTGGGAAACAGTCGAGACAGTATAGTTTTATAAGCTTTTTTCATATACGCGGAAATATGCATGTCAAAGACAACCGCATTGTTGTAAGCAATTTCGTAACTTTGCACAGTCTGAATGACTGCTTGAGACACAGTACTGTGATTTGTTTTCTGCATGAAGTGCATGTCAGTAAGCTAGGAAAACACCGTCTCAGTACTGTCTTTCACCAGTGGTGCGAGTAAAATGTTAAGTACATAGCGTCCCTCATCGTCAGTCGTTTAATCAAATATAAGTAACACATAGTTATCCTTCACTTTGTCCTTAAGTTTATTTATCTCAGTATTGTAAACATCTGTATGATATGCATCTTGAAGCTGGTAACCTCCTGGAATTGCACCGCCATTCTTGACTCGAGTGTTTAGGAACTGGGGTATGAAAGGATGGTCCATTTTAGATAACAATATATTTGCAACGGCACAAGTTAAGACCTAGTCATGGACAACATCCAAGAGCTCACATTATGGTTGTGTTGAAACATGTTGAAAGTATACACTGCATTTTTTGTGACTCACCCTGCAATGCAGTTTTTCTCTTTAAATGCTTCTGTGATTTGGCCAGATGGTTTACACTTTTCAATTTTTTCTGATGGTCCATTGCACGTTTTGCAAAAGAGTTTTCTGTCACTCTCTTTTTTGCTGGTATATTTGCAATGTGGGACCTTTGTCATGATAGTTTCTGCCAAAATCAATCAATGCTCCCTTGACCCTCAGTGTGATTTGATGCTTTTCACAGTCTTTCTCTGTTAAGGGATATTATGCAATATTATGTGACAATGCGTGGTCATATGTTTTATGTGTAAAATTACACAGGAGCATAATTGTGTAATTCCCCAGGGTGTACTTTTTACTTGGAGCAGGTACCCACTGGAGGCTATCTCCTACTGATCTTCCTACTTTGCTGCCAATCTTTGGCATACTTCCCTCCACCCAACTCCCATGAGTTGAAATTACACATCTGTATGCAGCTGTACTAGAGAATATCTTCAGTGTATGACAATTGTGCATACACCATTAGGAACAAAAAGAATCCTGCTAACATGTACAAGTTTGCTGCTTATTACTTCATTTAAAAAGAGTCAGTACAGTAAAAGGAGTGGTCTGACACTCTGTTTGCTAAAACTGTCATGCTCTGATGCAGCTGCGCCGCTGTAGCACGTCTGGTGAAGATGCTCGATGCTGACGGGAGAGAGCTCTCATTGGTATAATTACTCCACCCCCTGCAAGAGGCAGAAGTTATGTTGCTGGAGAGTGTCTCTTATGCTGGCAGGAGAGCGTTATAGCACTTAGATTGCTGTAACTTGTGTTGCTCAGTGGGGGCGTCTATGTAAGTTAGATCGACTTAAGCAGTAGTGTAGACCTGCCCTGTGATGTTAGCTCAGCTCATCCTCTTCCCCACTGCAGTTTCCTTCTATCACTTGGAAATAAAATTAGCACCAAATAAATTTATTTTCTTGTATTTTAAATCAAGAAAACATATACCTGACTTTGAAGAATTTGGAAAATGATAGGGCTTAAAACGTAAGCAATTTATCTTCTTTAAAGCTTTCAACAAAATCATCATCTCTCTATTCTTCATCTGGTCTATTCAATATCATTTTCATGCTGTAGCATCTGCGGCCATGCCATTGAATGTCCTGAAGGGCTGAGGAATGCTCAGGCCAAAAACTTGAGGTGAGGCAGGTATACTAGCTATCCTCATTATTAGGCTAAGTCAACACTACGAGCTAGGGATTTGATTCCCCAGCTCACAAATACATACTAGAGATAGCTCAGTGAGAGGTTGTGTGAGTATAAATAGTAGTGTCACTGCAGTAGCAAGGACAGCAGCAGTGGTGGCACAGCTTAGCCATGCTGATTATATACCCACCAGTTTGAGGCAGGTTTTACTCAACATGGCTAAGCCATGCAGCTGCTGCCCACTCTACCACAGCTACTCTGCTATTTATACTCATATTAACTCTCATCGAGCTACTGTGTGTAGGTGTCACAAGCTGGGGAATCAGATCCCTAACTCACAGTGTACACCCAGCACTTGTTGGTTTACCCAGCACCCTAGGACTTTAAGTTACTGGTTTTATTTCTGCTAGGTTTTGGAGAGTGGGTGGTTGTGATGCTTTTTAAAAGCAGCTTAAAATAAAATAAAATTTTCATGTAACCCTTATAAGAGGTGAGAATGCAGACAATAAATTATAATAGTGATCTTGTTTTTGACTGTCTCAGAAAGTGAGGGACAAAAATGGTACATGTACAAATATAGATACAGAAAACAACAGGGTTATCAATTCCCAGGTGACTGACAATAATGTTTATGTGAATTCAATGTTCACGAAGTTGTCAGACTAACAAATCTAATTATTAAAGCCAGGCACAATATAGCTTCCTTACACAGCTCTGCAGATCCATCCTGAACTGCAGGCCCATTCCTAACCCAATTCTAGGCCTCTCCTGAGCACAGACTGCCAATCATATTGACTTGTGAAATGGATTTTTAATGTGGACAGACACCCACATGGGACTGGGATAACACTGCCAAACTCATTTCCACGTGTGAAATTCTAGAGCTAGGATTTAAATCCAGGTCCCCGGAATTGGAAAGTGAGCATGTTTACTCTCCGCCCAACCTAAGCCATATAATGGTGTTCTTAGGTCTATGGTGTACATGTACAATTCAGACTTTGTACAGTGAAATTTGTTGACTGGATAATCCGTAAATGCTGTTAGGAAATATCAGGTAATAAATCAGTTATGGACTTTTAGAAAACCTTAGTACAGTGCTTACTCGTCAGTCCTTTGGCATATAAATGGCATCCCTGCAAACATTTGCTATAATTACAAACATTTTAAAATGAGCATTCTTTACAATATAGTCCATAATGACTCTCCCTGGGGACTAATGATTGCATAATTACATATTCTTAATCTGTATTATATGCTCTCAATGGATTTTAAATCCATATTTGTTATCATATGGATGTATCATATGGAGCCTCTACAATGACATTAATGAAAAAAACCCCACCATAAACAACTCCTACCTAGGAAGGAGAGTTGAGCCACCAGTGAGGAGATTTCGAGTCTGAGACCGCTACTCAGTCCCCTTGTTCCAGCAAAGGGGAAACTCAGTCCAAGGCTTCTACGGTTAACAGGCTGATCGCCACTCTCAACTTGGCCTAATCGGTGGGATAGGTCCAGGGAGGGAGCACAAAGAGTAGATAGCACTGAGTAGGGAATCCCCTGAATTGCTGATGGTTTCTGTCAAAATGTTCAGGTAAGGGCATGGTGGGGCCTGTTCAGCTGGCGGGGAAATGGCTTGGAGTGCTGCATTCCCTGCTTTTAGTTGGGCTCTCTGTTTGTGGAGGGCTTGGCTCTCTGCCAGGAATTGTGTCACCCAAGTCTGCAGAACATGGTTCTCTGCTTCATTGGGCAGTGGGATGCCCACTCCATCCATATCCCCACTGGGTCATTGGGCACAGACAGGTTAGGGAGGTCTGTGAAAATCAGAATGGCCGGGGTGTGGGCAGCCAGGGCTACTGAGTGGAGCAGGAGTCAGATGCCAGGAACCAGAGCCAAGGGTCAGAACTGTCATCAGAAGCCAAGAAATGGAGCAGGGCCGGGAACAGGCAGGAGCTAGGTCTGTCATATAGTTGGCTAGGGATCCACCTAGTTGCACAGACAACTTTCTGGTGTCCTCTCCAGGCTTAAGTAGTGCCCCTGGACCAATCAGGGACCACAGGAGCACTTCCAATCAGGCTCTCTGCATGTGGCACATCCTGTGGTGCATGAACCCACAAGGCTCCCAGACAGCCAATGCTGCTGTGCCGGAGCTGTGGGGTGGTGGCATGGATACAGCAGTTGCGCAGGGATGAGCAGGCCCAGGTTATAGATCTATGGAGCCTTACAATTTTGAAGTCTAACTCTATATAGGTTAATGTGTGGTAGAAATTACAGAGTCCAAGGATGGGAGGTGGAAGGGTCACATACTAGCTGGCAGGAGGTGCTCAAGGGAGCTGCCTTTCTGGGGTGAGAGCACAATGAGGCCTCTTGCACATTAACTAGCATAAAGATCCATAAACTCTTGCATAAGCCTTCACTAGAAGGGCTCAGTCCTTGAAGAAATTCATTTTAACATAAAGAGTTGTCCTAATGGTACAAACATCTGTCAGGGATGGGCTAGGTTTACTTGGTCCTGCCACAGTGCAGGAGGCTACTCAACGACCTCTCAGAGTCCCTTCCCACCTTACATTTCAATGATGCTATACAGCATGAAATGAGGAGTTCAAAGGGAGTTCTATCTTCAACTACTGAAATAGGAGCTGTGATATAGTCCTTTAGGACAGAGGGCAAAAATGTGGGGAAGTAGGAGATTTTGAAAGTTCCAACCAGGATTGGGAAAAGCTTCTTAGGTAGATTTAAATCCAAGTAGCCCACAAAAGACTCATCCAAACAAAATGTTTTGGGTTTTTTTTACATTCCTATAACCTAGAAATGACCAAAGTTGGGTTTTAAAAAACTTTTTCTTACAAAAAAATAATCTCTTGAGCTAGAACTTTCTATGCCAAGTACCAGCCTGGAGCTAATTTTTATGGCTGAATCACAACCCTCTGAAAGCAACATTTATACTATGATGAAAATGCTGACAGACTCTCAACTACAGCAGTGCTAATAATAAAGAGAAAGATCATATCTCCCTCCACAGTAGCTAGTGAATGTGTCTGTTCTAACAGGATGCACATTACAAAAGTGATACCAATAATCAGCTTCATTAGTACTTGGAAGACAAGAAACAGCAGCCTTGTGCCTTCTAATGAAAGTATGCACTACAGTTAACTAAGGAGTGAAATGATGGTAGCATACAGATAGGTATGATAAAGCACAACTAGAATAGGTAAACCTGTCCAATTGAAAGTCTTACCCAACTTGCTATCTTTTATGTTCCCAGTATTCCAATCTAATTACACAGACAGTTGTGACTGATATGTTTAATGACCTGTTTTTTACTGGAATGGATTCTGAAAACAATTATATTACAACTTTATTTCATATACCGTACCCCAAAACACTTTACAGAGTTAAATTATAGGGTTCAAGAATTAAATAATAACTAATGAGAGGGAGAAATTAAGAGGCATATGCAAAGTGAGAAAAGCTGTTTCCAGATGAGAGTTAGAGGGTTAGTGAGGCAGAGAGATACAGTATCAGATGGCAGGAACTGCGTGTAGTATTTCAGTGATGACTGAGACAGGTTTTTGGATGATACAACACGGATGCCGCTGTAAGCCAACTTGTCTGTTTGCTCTGTCTCAGTCTCTGAAACTGGTACCTGTCCTTGTGTGGGTGACAGAATCTCAGTCATCAGGAAGTGTGGTAACTTCAAGTATTCTGCTGAAGCTTAACCCTTTATAACAGAAGAGAGAGGCTCTTGCACGAGTGATGTCAATTTTTTTGGTGGGGAGTGAAGGGGAAAGAGTCAGGGAAGGGCAATGCTAGACAAGCAGATAAAATTAGAGCTAGAGACGGCCTGTGAAGTAGAGCGGAGAAAGTCCAATGAAGGTTTCAAGGAAAACAATGTTTTGGAAATGGATTTGAAAATGAACAGGGATCTGATAGAGTAGTTTGAAGAAGAGCATGTTTGTGACTGCATTTCTAGGTGTCTGGAAAGCAGTATTCAGAGTACCTATAGTCCAGAACTCTGGAGCTCGGGGGTGGGCATAGATATGGAAGCTGCAGTAGCCAAGCTGAGGATTTCAGAAAAGGCTGAATTAAGGCAGTTGTGTGCTAGATAACAGGAACATTTCCTCTCTGCTCAAACTAACAGTGACCCCCTCACTGCTTTTGTGAGCCCACAACCACACTTGAATCCCCACCTTTCCACAAGCACCCTCTCTCACGGGCAATGTTCCTTTCTACTATAGCAAAACCTTTCATGGCTTCTGGCATCCTCCATCTCTAGGTACTGCTAGATTCAAATATCCCATGTACTGAAATTTTCCTGGTTAGAGGCAGTCTGGGATGTGTTGTGCACCAGAGAGAGCAGGATCTGGAGCCCAACATGGAACTGAGAGATATACTGGGCCCTTAAAATAGGGAGTAATCAGGAAGGAATAAAGAGAAGAGGCAGGAGACTGGAGTGAGCTGTTTGAAGTCAGTGTGACAGAGAATTTTTTCCCACCTATACAAAAGGATTTGGATAATTTTACTACAGGCAAATGGCTAAGGTTTAGGAATTGGGTTTTGTTTGTTTGTTTGACCACCAACAACAATAATAAGTAATTAATATCTAGCTCATACATGGTGTTTTTCATCCATAGACCTCATGGTACTTTAGAAAAGAGATCAATATCAAGACTGGTTAAAATGAATCTTTCCTAATATGGCTAATATCTTACATATTTGAAAGAAATTTAAGTTTAAGTTTGAAAAGAGCATTTGCTGAAAAAGGCAGAAGAAAAAGGTTGACATGGCATTTTCTCCATAAATTGAGATTGAGTGGAAAAAAATCTGTTTTTTTTTTTTGTTCATTTCAGTGATGTTTCTCATAAAAAAGCTATTGGTTACAGAAATGTCACTTTTATGAATAAAATGCAGTTCAGTGACACAAGGAAGCAGTGACAGCAGAGAATGCAGATGAGCTGCTGTTTATGTAAAGAGCTGCGTAAATCCAAAGTTTTACTGAAAAAGGACAAAACATGTAGACTCAGACCACCCCTTTGACAAGGTGGAGAAAATGAAACATTGAGAGGGATAATCTGAAATGAACAGGCCAAATTATTGTTTTTTGGATATCCAAAAATAAATGCATAATTTCTTGTGCATCGAGGAGAATTTTTACACAGCTTTAGTTATGGCTCATCCATATAGACACTAATATAACAGAGAGAAAGGATGTTCACATGGTTAATACACTGGACTGGGACTTGTGACATTTGGGTTCAATTCCCATCTTTGTTACATACTTCTCCTGTGACTTTGGGGAAATCATTGAATTTGTCTGGGCCTGATTTCCTCATCCACTGGAGATAACACTAATTTTGTTCCCCATCCTTTATTTGTCTTGTCTATTTAGACAGCAAGGTCATTGGGGCAGGAACTGGCTATCACAATGGAACCCTGAGCTTGGTAGAGGCCTCTAGCTGTTAATGTAACAACAACAAATGCTAATAAGTAGTCATCACATTGGTTGTTTAGGTACTTTACATAATCATCTCAGTTTCCTCATCCATTACTCTATAGCGGTTACTTGCCAGTACCGGTGGGCTAAACAGGCAAAAAAAAACCCAACATGAATATTTTTATGAATAAAAGTGCCAAGTTCAGTTCACTCTGGTTCTTGGGGCCATATTGTTTGCAAATTGAGTATTAGGGAAATAATAAATAAAAATGAATGGATAAAAATTGGAAAGAATTGTAAACAACCTGTTAATGGATCCTACGCTAGTGTTTATAAAAATGGAACTAAGAAGAAGTGCACTGGCTAGCAAGCAGTTCTGCAGAAAAGGACCTAGGGGTCACAGTGGACGAGAAGCTGGATATGAGTCAACAGTGTGCCCTTGTTGCCAAGAAGGCTGACGGCATTTTGGGCTGTATAAGTAGGGGTATTGCCAGCAGATCGAGGGACATGATCATTCCCCTCTATTCGACATTGGTGAGGCCTCATCTGGAGTACTGTGTCCAGTTTTGGGCCCCACACTACCAGAAGGATGTGGAAAAATCGGAAAGAGTCCAGCGGAGGGCAACAAAAATGATTAGGGGACTGGAGCACATGACTTATGAGGCGAGGCTGAGGGAACTGGGATTGTTTAGTCTGCAGAAGAGAGGAATGAGGGGGGATTTGATAGCTGCTTTCAACTACCTGAAAGAGGGTTCCAAAGAGGATGGATCTAGACTGTGCTCAGTGGTACCTGATGACAGAACAAGGAGTAATGGTCTCAAGTTGCAGTTGGGGAGGTTTAGGTTGGATATTAGGAAAAACTTTTTCACTAAGAGGGTGGTGAAGCACTGGAATGGGTTACCTAGGGAGGTGGTGGAATCTCTTTCCTTAGAGGTTTTCAAGGTCAGGCTTGACAAAGCCCTGGCTGGGATGATTTAGTTGGGAATTGGTCCTGCTTTGAGCAGGGGGTTGGACTAGATGACCTCTTGAGGTCCCTTCCAACCCTGATATTCTATGATTCTATGATCACCCTGATCATTGTGTTTGTATGCCAGATCCTCTTCTTTCTTGTGTATTTTGCATTGTAGGCCTGAATCTGCAGACACTTATGCACATGCTTAACATCCCGTGATTTCAACGGGACAACTCATATGCTTAAAATTAAGCACACACATAGATGTTTGCAGGATGGAGGTTTTAGATTGTAAATTCCGTGGGGCAGGGAATTGTCTTCCCATAGTGGGTGCACACTTAAAGTTCTATTCCTAGAAATGTTACTGGTTATAGATATATTCCCCATTTTCAATACAAGGAATAACTCGGAAGTGGTTATCTTTAAAATTGGAATAATATTTCTAAGTGCACACCCACATCCTGTTGGATAGAGAGCTTAGCACATTTTGGACACTATTGTCATATTAACAATGATAATAATAGATTCATAGATTCTAGGACTGGAAGGGACCTCGAGAGGTCATCGAGTCAAGTCCCCTGCCCGCATGGCAGGACCAAATACTGTCTAGACCATCCCTGATAGACATTTATCTAACCTACTCTTAAATATCTCCAGAGATGGAGATTCACAACCTCCCTAGGCAATTTATTCCAGTGTTTAACCCCCCTGACAGTTAGGAACTTTTTCCTAATGTCCAACCTAGACCTCCCTTGTTGCAGTTTAAGCCCATTGCTTCTTGTTCTATCCTCAGAGGCTAAGGTGAACAAGTTTTCTCCCTCCTCCTTATGACACCCTTTTAGATACCTGAAAACTGCTATCATGTCCCCTCTCAGTCTTCTCTTTTCCAAACTAAATAAACCCAATTCCTTCAGCCTTCCTTCATAGGTCATGTTCTCAAGACCTTTAATCATTCTTGTTGCTCTTCTCTGGACCCTTTCCAATTTCTCCACATCTTTCTTGAAATGTGATGCCCAGAACTGGACACAATACTCTAGCTGAGGCCTAACCAGAGCAGAGTAGAGCGGAAGAATGACTTCTCTTGTCTTGCTCACAACACACCTGTTAATACATCCCAGAATCATGTTTGCTTTTTTTGCAACAGCATCACACTGTTGACTCATATTTAGCTTGTGGTCCACTATAACCCCAAGATCCCTTTCTGCCGTACTCCTTCCTAGACAGTCTCTTCCCATTCTGTATGTGTGAAACTGATGTTTTCTTCCTAAGTGGAGCACTTTGCATTTGTCTTTGTTAAACTTCATCCTGTTTAACTCAGACCATTTCTCCAATTTGTCCAGATCATTTTGAATTATGACCCTGTCCTCCAAAGCAGTTGCAATCTCTCCCAGTTTGGTATCATCCGCAAACTTAATAAGCATACTTTCTATGCCAATATCTAAGTCGTTAATGAAGATATTGAACAGAGCCGGTCCCAAAACAGACCCCTGCGGAACCCCACTCGTTATGCCTTTCCAGCAGGATTGGGAACCATTAATAACAACTCTCTGAGTATGGTTATCCAGCCAGACTCAGAATAAAAATAATCCTTCTTTATGATCATTTGGAAAGTGTTTTGTGCTTGTATTTTTATAGGTAGTAGGTTATTGTATGCTATGAAGAAACAAGTGTGCTACTAGCTATTGTTCTAATCTGCATGCTGTGATTCCACGGAGCAATTCATTTATTTTGGAGTGAAAGAGATGCAAAATTTTGCTTTCATGATGGAACCTAATTGTGCGTGTGTATACAAAGCAATATGGGTGTGCCTGTGCTTTATGTCTACAAACACACAATATTTATTATTCTAAATGGTACCATTATTTTAGACTCTCGGATTCTGATTTCCTTCCATCAGTTGTTCATGTATAAGAACTAGCTAAGCTTGTTAAAGAACAAAGAGGCCTACCTACCAACGGGCCTACTGAAGTCAATGGAGTTACACAAGATTTGAATGCAGATCAAAATTTGCAGACATAAATATTAAACAGGTTACAAAGGATGGTTGCTGCCTCCTAAGAAATACATAAGAAGGGCTATACTGGGTCAGCCCAGTATCCTGTCTTTCAACAGTGGCCAATGCCAGATGCTTCAAAGGGAATTAACGGAACAGGGCAATTATCAAGTGATCCATCCCCAGTCATCCAGTCCTAGCATCGGGCAGTGAGAGGTTTAGGGTTGCATTCCTGGCCATCTTGGCTAATACAAATGTGAATAGACTGAAACACACACCACAAGTGGTAGAAGCAAATACCTGCGCAGCCCATCTCTAACTAATGTTAATTCTAATTTTTATTAAATGGTACTAGTGTATCCACCATATGTTCACTCGTCTCTTTCCTATGTAAGTAATCAAATACCAAAACATATGAATAAAGATACATGAATCTGAACCACTTTGCTTACTATACCATATCTGGCTCCGTTTTTCTTGCAGATATATTAATATAAATAGTACTTCTATATTGTATTCCAATCAAACATCTTAATGTACTTTATGAATGTTACTAAATTAAATCTCACAACCACCTGGTGATTACTGGTAGCTGACCTTATGCATTATCCTCAATATAATATAACTGTAACATGCTATTGTGAGTGCTGAAATCCTGGCAATATTCAAGGCAAAACTCCCATTAGTCACCTAATGCCTTCTGATATCATGGCACTATGAAGGATTGTGCTATAAACAATGCAGTCTCTTATCAGCTGGCAAAATAATGCCCATCACTACCAAGGCCTAGCCAAACAGAAATAATACTGCAACTGAATTATAGTAGTGCAGCAGCAGCACTATAGTTCAGGTTGCATCACAACTTCTGTTTAAAGGTCAAATATTATATATCCTCTAAAACTGACATGCTTCAGCTAAAACTTGGTGTGTCTCAGGGAAGTAGAGGGTAGGTTTAGTCACCAAATCTTGAGGTAATTAGAGTCGGGGGTCCCAGACATATAAGCCCTGAAAAAAAATAGCCATTTTCCAAAATCTTTCACCTAGCTAGGGATCAAACTACTGATGTGATGTAGGTCTCAAAGTGGCCTCAAGAGATCAATTTATACCCAGGGTAGTGCATGGCACCCACTAAGTCTCTGGGGACCCAAATTGTGAATAGTGTTTAAGAAAACATTCCCTTTTTTGCTATCACAGATGTGCAGTCTGGGAAGATTAAAGTGTTTATGCACCAATAAAGAAAAAAAACTGTGAGAGGGTTTCTATGCAGCCATTTTATGCTTGCCTGGTTTTTTTGAGGGAATGTTCCAAAGTCATTGCCCCAGTGAACACCCCAACACTGATGTTTCTAGTCTAAACCTTTGAGCTCCTGTAGAAAAAGATTTAATAACGTGCTGCAAATTGTCTCTGTTTTAATATTATGTGTTTTTATTTTATAGGGAGGTTTACTGGGAACACAGCAGGACAGTCAACAGCCAGTCTAACCAAATTTTTTGTTATGCTGGGTGGGGCGGAGCCAGAGAGAGAGAGGACTTTTTGGGGGAAAGGTGCGATGGCTGCAGAAGGGGTGGGAAACTGGTGGTACATAAGCCTTGGTTGTTTGAGGAAATCTGTATTTTACTAGTTCATGGGGGAGGGACGAGGTAGCGTACTGCCCAATCTTGCAGTAGAGTAATGTGATGTTTCCAAAGACACATAGTGAGGAGATTTGGAACTGACAGTCTAGGTACCTTGATTACTGAGGGAAAAGAAATATGTGCACTGCCAAGGTTGCCAATGTGTGGATTTTGAACTATTGCTGGATCGCAAGGTTGCAGAAGTTTGTTGGAGAGTAAGGAGTACACCATAACATAGGGTTTGCTGACTACAGACCAATTTGGGTATCAGGTGGCCTGGTTTGGCATCCTGTTTTTCCCACTCTGCAGTGGAAGAGTAAAGGTATGTGTGTTATTGGGGCGTTTGGGGCATTGCTGAAAGAGGGCAGAGGTAAGGTTACAGAGCAGCGGTATCTGTGAATTTCCTGGTTTTCAGAAATTTGAGTTTTGTTCAACTCACCATTCTGCAAGAGGATGACCTATCACCAAGTAGCCTTAACTCTGCATTAACATAGTCTTTTGGCATTGAACATATACTTATTTAAGGTTCCTATTGCTTTGAGGCAGAAGTGTGAGTTCAGTTCAATGTTGCCCCACCATGCAAGGGGTCTTATATTGGAAAGTCATCATGGGATCTTTCTTCATGTCTTAAAGATGAGCAACTGGAGTTTAGGTGGATTAAACCAATGCGATACTGGACCTTTCATCTCCGGAGAGAGAGGCAGGGCCATGAAGCATAGCAATTTTCTGCACTTACAATAATACTGACTAACTTATAGTACTCCTGCCTCACAGTATCAAAGGAAGGTCTCTGCATGAATACTGCATGTCTTCCACCTTTATGCTGGTGCATGATGATCATGATATAGAAGACAATGGCTCAGAGTAACCAGTGTGTGAACGAAAATGAAAGGACCAAATATTACATTATCCAAAATTCAGTAGCTGGAGAGGAATCACTACTTACAAAAACAGAAAAAGAAATAACCATGCCTGCAACAAAAGATTCTATGCTTGGTGTTGGGAGATGAGTATCAAAGGCTTTCTGTCAATGTGAAATGTAGTCATAGGAATACAGGAGTTAGAGATAAGTAAAGACCTTGTAAATAATCAAATCAATTTCTTTGTTAGTTCAGGATATAGTCATCTTCCTTCCCACTCACTTACCAGATATTAAACAGATACTTTATTGGAGCTTAGCCAAAAGGCCAAAAAGAAAATTACATGAGAGATCTAAAGAAAAGCCAAGGCTAATGCTTTTGAATTAAATGCTTCCGAATTAAGATCACGTGTTTTAGTATGCTTTAGAATTCTCTGGAATGTTTTAGTCATAATGATAGAATTAAATATATGTTCTTCATTCATCCTGTGGAGACTATTTGCCCTGATGTAGTGGATACTTATTCTGATTCTGTCCATGGCCATCTAATAAGGCAGCCCCAGTAATGGTTCCCCACTCTTCTCTGCCAGTAATCTCAGTAGTTTGGTTGGATTCTTGTAATAACCTCTTGTGGGTCCCAGGCAACAATTCAGCTTAAGAACAAATTCTTTCTTAATCTTCCTCTGAGCTCACCTAGAATACCCTGGTTTCTATGAGTTAAATAAAAAAATCTGTGCAATACTTGTAAGAAAAGCCTATGATTTTTCACATATAAAAAAGAATATCCAGAGAACATAGCAACATCAGACTTGACCTATTTAGTAATACTTTCTAGCTAATTCTTATCCTCCTAAGAAAAGCAACTTAAATGAACAAAACCCTCATGTATATAAATTGCCTGCAACTATTCAGGGCTGGTGCTAAAAATAAAATGAAAATTGTAATTCTCTGTGTGAGAGACTTAGCTCTGATAGCAGAGAAAGGGATCTCTTTACAAGAGGGGTAGACCAGAGTTGTCTATGGTAGAGGAGAACAGACCTATAGGGCCATTTAGTCCATCACCTGGCATTGCAGGAACATCCCCAGGCAATTCCCTAGAGTATGTATTCATTTCACCTTTGCCATCTTTAAAGCATACAGTAGATAGGAGGACTGAACTATGTCTGTGAACATACAAAGCAGTCAAATTCTTTAAAACTCTTGGTGGCAACCTCTATAATTAAATATCATTCTCCTCTCACCACTCTCTAACGCCTCCGTGTAGAGAAAGCTGGAAAGGTAGGTGGCTAAAAGCCCACACACATTATGTTGAAATCAGTGGGAGAAGTGGGACTCAAGTCCCATGTAACTTTGTAAATTCACAAATGTACTCCCTAAAGCAAAATGTATGAGATTTGTTTCATTACTAACAGGACAATAGCAAAACCTCACTAACAATTACTGTATAGTAGGGTGTCTCAAACTTCATTGCACCGTGACCCCCTTCTGACAACAAAAATTACTACATGACCCCGGGAAGGGGGACCGAAGCCCAAGCCCCACCGTCCAGCGCAGGGAGGCCAAAGCCAAAGCCCCGCCTCCCTGGGGGGCACCAAAGCTTGAGGGCTTCAGCCCTGGGCAGTGGGGCTCAGCCTTTGGCTTCAGCCCTGAGCCCCATCAAGCCCAACACAAGCCTAATTAAAATGGAGTCGTGACCGACTTTGGGGTCCCAAACCACAGTTTGAGAACCGCTGCTGTATAGGAAACATCTCTGCCTGCCTATGTGTATCTGTGTATGCCATAGAATGGAATTGGTGTGGGTACTGAACCATTAACGCACACAGGATATATGTGTTGGACAGACACCAATGGCTACAGATAATATTTTCTGGGACCTGTGCAATGCAGACATTGTCCTGTTTTAATTATCCTGTACGGGTAAGTTTAATTTGCCATCAGGCTGACTCACAATGTGATATATAACTCTGTATGATTAGCACCATCATGATTGGTATCTAAAGCAATCCTAAATGGGCATGAGTCAGCCTGCAAAGGTTCAACTCAATTTTGATAATCTTACAAAATCGGAGTGTGCTTAACTAAAACTCTTTGACCTGGAAATCATACTGAAAATATCACAAGGTCAGGCTTTTTTTGTGAGATTTTCAGTACTTCCTTCTGCTTTTGTCTGGGCAGCATACACCTCAAACAACACCATTTCTCATAGTATTTTAGCCAGGGGAGCCTAGGTCTCAGGCCAGGAGGTTATTCTACAAGTTCAAAACACAGTGGTCATACAAGCATACAGTCATTTAAGGGCTAATATCTCACGAAACACAAAAGCTAGGGAAAAGCAGCTTGCCAATGACATGACAATCCTTGAAATGGTCTATGAATGCTCAGGCCAGGAAAAAAGTCATGCCACCACATGTACATTTAACATACACATTGTTGTGTGTTTATATTAGAGAAGAGCTTGTGGAAAAAGTGCTCCTTGAACTTAGAGGGGCAGGTGGTGCGGAATACTTAATTCCTCTCCAAACTCCAACCTGCCAAATAAGGTTAAACATACTTACCACTATGAGTACATTGAACTAACCAAAAAGATATATCAAAATACTCAGATATGAAACAATCTAAAAGATAATTTAGAAAAAAAATTCTCTTTGATTTTCCCAAATGCTGAGGTACTACAGAGATGATGTAATAACCAGGTGGCATAGGTAAAAGCATACTATTTTCTCACAAATGACAGACAATGCTTAACATTAATCCAACCCACATCCACCTCTGGACATGAAATCTCATCTTCAACCTAATCAAAGTTCTGATTCCCTACAGCATTTAAGCAAGTGCTTTACTTTAAACACATGAATAATCTCCTCCTTACTCAGCAAGGCCCCTAACCAGCTGAAATCAGTTAGACTAGTGACATTTTTCAAGTTAAGCACATGATTCATCAGTACCAAAATAGCTAAACCTGACAAACTAAGTCATTTCCTTTATCCCTATCTCAATATCAGCATAACAATTATTGTAGCAACATAACAAAGAAACAGTGAAAATATGTTTTCACTTCTTTTTCTCTACATGTAACAAATAATAGCTTAATAATTAATAATAGTAACTAACATTTATGGCAGATAGCGCCTTTCTTTCACAGACTGTAGCACCATACAAATAAATTACAAATTACAGCCTGCTTCTGCAGAGTCTTATGTATGTGCTTAATTTTAAGCACTTGAGTAGCCCCACTGAATTAGTCACATTTTTCAAGTTAAGCATGCTTGTATGTTTCACAGCCTGGGCGCCTTAAAGTATCATGTTGTTGTTCTGGTACAAAATGCTGTATAGTTCAATTTATATTAGGACTTGCATTTTCAGTTACTTATAACTTTTGGCAATTTTTCCCATTTCTTCTAAAATTGTACAAGCTTTATCTCACTACAATGCTGACTATGTTTGGAAAGATTGAGCAAAATCAGTTCAACTTCTTTTTGAATTCTGTGTGGGTGAAAAAAGATATCGTATCCATTTAAAGTAACATTGACTTCTTCTTTAAAACAAAAACAAACAAATGTGTGCTTTATAACTGAAAAATAGCTGAACTTTACGAGTTAGACTTTTTCAAGTGGCTTGTCCAAAATGAGGATTGACCAATAGGCTAACGTCAATAAAGATAAAATAAAATGTTATTTTAAAATAGCAGACTGAAAAATAGTTCTTATCAACTTGTAGACCATACAACATTTATACTATCTTTAGAATTAAAATACTATGAAATTGTCACCATTTAAAGTCAACATTTGGCAACAATTACTGTATAGCAGTATTTGAGATACTGTGTTCATTGTAATTATAGGACTATCAAGTACTCTAAATTCATAATATAAGCATTAGATATGTCATCTAGGACTATTTTGTGTTGATCTTTCATTATGGAGATCTGCAACTCTGCAATTACACAGAAAAAGAAATATAGAGATTAGTGTCCTAATAGCCTTATTTGATTTCTCTTAACAATTAATTACAAAAACATACACGAATATGATACATTCAGGTTAATATTTTAAATAGTGAGAAGACAAGGAATGAAAATACTGTCCTCGGATATGTCCACACAACTTCCATTGACTTCAAAGAAAAATTGCACATGTCAATAGAGATTAACACAGGGCATTTATATGCAGTGTGGGTGAGTTAAGGGAATTATGATAATTTTAATTTTTCCATTTCCTAGATTTTGAGTGTTTAAAATTGTAAATTTCTAGTTATATTAATGTACATGTAGCATTTAATACATCCTTTACCAAAATCAGAATCATTACCAGTGACTGATCACTGGGTAACAATCAGTTTGATATAAAATTAATAGACCCATACCTATAGCTATATAAAATTAGTGTGTACACACAAGCACTATACACACACTTCACCATCAGTAACCTCAAGACTTGAAGGCTACAGTCATTAAAAAAAGCACAGGGCAGAAAGTGATGAATACCATTATCCAAACAGGGAATTTCAAGTAAACAGATCCGGCATTAAGGCTAATACTCCTAGCTGTTGTTACATTGTGGAAAAAGCACTGTATTTTTTCATGACCACAACTGGTCATGACTTTGTTTTATGTCTCATCTAAAACAGGAAAGAAATGAGAGTGATGAAATATGGTAGACACTACCAAAACCCTTCTGGGTATATATGCTTGCTAGTTTGATTCAGTTGTGACTGAATACAATCTCTTAATTTAAGAATCACATACAGGATAAATAAGCATACAGTGATCTGTTGATGCTACCCAGCATTGCCCCTTTTGATCCGTAGTCTGATGTCTCTGAGTAACTGAATTCCAACCTCTGGAAAACAGTTTCACAAGAAAGAAAGAATACAAGGAACAGCATAAAGAAATAAGGGAGGTGTCATAACTATAAAGGGAAGGGTGACAGCTCTCCTGTGTACAGTGCTATGGAATCCCTCCTAGCCAGAGACTCCAAATCCTTTTACCTGTAAAGGGTTAAGAAGCTCGGGTAACCTGGCTGACACCTGACCCCAAGGACCAATAAGGGGACAAGATACTTTCAAATCTTGGGGGGGAAAGGCTTTTGTGTGTGTCCTTTGTTTAAGGGGTTGTTCGCTCTTGGGACTGAGAGGGACCAGACATCAATCCAGGTTCTCCCCATCTTTCTAAACAAGTCTCTCTTATTTCAAAATTGTAAGTAAAAGCCAGGCAAGGCGTCTTAGATTTACTTTGTTTTTCTCAACTTGTAAATGTACCTTTTACCAGAGTGTTTATTTTTGTTTGCTGTACTTTGAACCTAAGACAGAAGAGGGGGGTCCTCTGAGCTCTTTAAGTTTGATTACCCTGTAAAGTTATTTTCCATACTGATTTTACAGAGATGATTTTTACCTTTTTCTTTAATTAAAAGCCTTCTTTTTAAGAACCTGATTGATTTCTCCTTGTTTTAAGATCTAAAAGGGGTTTGGATCTGTATTCACCAGGAGTTGGTGAAAGGAAGGAGGGGGGAAGGGTCAATTTCTCCTTATTTAAGATCCAAGGAGTTTGGATCTGTATTCACCAGGGAATTGGTGAAGGTCTCTCAAGGCTACCCAGGAAAGGGAATTAGCTTTGGGATGGTGGCAGCGGACCAGAACTAAGCTGGTAGTTAAGCTTAGAAGTCTTCATGCAGGCCCCTACATTTGTACCCTAAAGTTCAAAGTAGGGATACAGCCTTGACATGGTGGCACAGCGGTGGGATCGTTTTAAACCCAAAAGCCAGTAAGAGATTTTTTTTTTCCTTCTAGCTGCTTGGAGAGCAGAGCTGAAGGTAGATGCATATCTTATCTCTCCTTGCCTGAAGGCAGAGGTGTTAAGTTTTTTTAACAAGGTCCTTTGTTAAGAGAAGTGTTCAAATAAGTAAGCAAACTTTGATCTGGTAAAGGTAATTTACACGCTGAATTGTTTTTTTTTTCTTTTTACATCCTCGGAAGTAGCTAGTTAGAAAGTCTCTGTTAACTCAGCAGCACTCAGCAGGAGCCTAAGCTAAATACATCCCAGTTTCAGTCAACTGCAGAGGGTGAGACCCAGCACAAGAAAACCAGGAAAATGACTACCAAAGAAGAAAAAGCTAAAGAGGAGGCCCACAAGAGAGCTATGGAGCTGAAAGAAAAAGAGATAGAGCCGAGAGACAGAGAAGAGAAAGCCAAAGAGGGGGCCCACAAGAGAGAGATGGAGCTGGAGAAAGCCAAAGAGGGGGCCCACAAGAGAGAGATGGAGCTGAGAGACAGAGAAGAGAAAGCCAAACAGGAGGCCCATGAAAGAGAAGAAAAAGCCAAACAGGAGGCCCATAAAAGAGAGATGGAGCTGAAAGAAAAAGAGATGGAACTGGAAGCAGCAAGGACTAGGCAGGGTGCATCAGACCATCCTAACAACTCCTCTCCAGGTACCACTTCCCATCCCAGGAAATTCCCCACCTACAAGGCAGGCGATGATACTGAGGCCTTCTTAGAAAATTTTGAAAGGGCCTGCCTTGGATACAACATCCCTCCAACCCAGTACATGGTAGAGCTGAGGCCGCAGCTCAGTGGACCCTTAGCAGAGGTGGCGACTGAAATGCCTAAGGAACACATGAACAGTTATGAACTTTTTAAAAACAAGGCCAGAATCAGAATGGGGCTAACACCTGAGCATGGCCATCGGCGGTTCAGAGCCCTAAGGTGGAAACCTGATGTGTCATTTACCCAACATGCCTACCACATTGGGAAAAATTGGGATGCCTGGATATCAGGAGCAAATGTTAAATCTACGGAAGAGTTGCCCTTCCTATTGCAAATGGAGCAGTTTTTAGAGGGTGTTCCTGAGGAAATAGAAAGGTACGTCCTAGATGGGAAGCCCAAAACTGTAACCGAGGCGGGGGAGATTGGAGCCAAATGGGTGGAGGTGACAGAAAAGAAAAAAGCTAGTAGCAGTTGGAGTGAATATCAGAAGGGGCAAGCCGAAACAAAACCTTATCACCGGGGACAACCCAAGGCCCCACCCACATCCCAAGGGAAACCCCAGACGCCTTCTCACCCCACCACACCAGTCTCCATCAACCAACATTGCCCCGGTGATACCTTAGCTGGGCGATGTTTTAAATGTAATGAACTGGGGCATATAAAGGCTCACTGCCCCAAGAACCCCAACCGATTACAGTTCATTACACCCCAATCACACCAAGGAACCCCAGACCCAGATGCCTCTCTCATACCCTCGGAGCGAAGGGAAACCTTGAGAGTGGGCGGAAAGAAGGTTATCGCTTGGAGAGACACTGGGGCACAAGTGTCAACTATTCACCAATCCCTAGTGGACCCCAAACTCATCAACCCGGAGGCTACAGTGACAATTCAACCCTTCGTGTCACAGTCTGTAACCTTGCCTACAGCCAAGTTGCATGTCCAGTACAAGGGCTGGTCAGGAATGTGGACTTTTGCAGTCTATCACAATTATCCCATTCCCATGCTGCTGGGGGAAGACTTGGCCAACCATGTGAAGCTAGCCAAGAGGGTGGGAATAGTCACCTGCAGCCAGGCTAAGCAAGCTTTCACCTCCATCCCTGTTCCTGAGCCGTCCACCAGGGCCCCGTCTGTGTTACCGGAGACCCAAACACAGGTGGTGGAACCGGATCCCCTGCCAACGACTGCAACAGCCGTAGTGGATCCAATCCCAGAAACCCAGCCAAAGCCAGTCCCAGAACTGGAACTGGCAACGCAACCAGCACCAGAACCATTGCCAGCACTGAGTCCAGCGCTTGCAACCCCGTCTACAACTCCAATGCCAGAGGGCACCAGCGAGCCTAAACTGGCGGAAGTAGCAGATAACCCTACCCAAGAGGCTCAGCCAGAGCCTGAGATACCACATAGTGCATCAGCGAACAGCGGTTCACAGTCAATGGAAACAGCCCCAGCCCCTGCATCGCTTCCAGAGGGACCAAGCCTCAGTCCACGGTCCAAGGAGGAACTGATGTCTCCAGCATCAAGGGAACAGTTCCAGGCCGAGCAGGAAGCAGATGACAGCCTTCAAAAAGCTTGGGCGGCGGCGCGGAGCACCCCACCGCCTCTCAGCTCTTCTAACCGATCCCGGTTTGTTGTAGAAAAAGGACTTTTATACAAGGAGACTCTTTCTGGTGGGCACCAGGAAGACTGGCATCCTCAAAGACAGCTGGTAGTTCCCACTAAGTATCGGGTAAAGCTCTTGAGCTTAGCCCATGATCATCCCAGTGGCCATTCTGGGGTGAACAGAACCAAAGACCGGTTGGGGAAGTCCTTCCACTGGGAGGGAATGGGCAAGGACGTTGCAAATTATGTCCGGTCTTGTGAGGTGTGCCAACGAGTGGGAAAGCCCCAAGACCAGGTTAAAGCCCCTCTCCAGCCACTACCCATAATTGAGGTCTCATTTCAGCGAGTAGCTGTGGATATTCTGGGTCCTTTCCCAAAGAAGACACCCAGAGGAAAGCAGTACGTACTGACTTTCATGGATTTTGCTACCCGATGGCCGGAAGCTGTACCCTTAAGCAACACCAAGGCTAAAAGTATGTGCCAGGCATTAGCAGACATTTTTGCCAGGGTAGGTTGGCCCTCCGACATCCTTACAGATTCGGGAACTAATTTCCTGGCAGGGAACATGAAAAACCTGTGGGAAGCTCATGGGGTGAATCACTTGGTTGCCACCCCTCATCACCATCAAACCAATGGTCTGGTGGAGAGGTTTAATGGAACTTTGGGGGCCATGATACGTAAATTCGTAAATGAACACTCCAATAATTGGGACCTAGTGTTGCAGCAGTTGCTTTTTGCCTACAGGGCTGTACCACATCCCAGTTTAGGGTTTTCACCATTTGAACTTGTGTATGGCCGCGAGGTTAAGGGGCCATTACAGTTGGTGAAGCAGCAATGGGAGGGGTTTACGCCTTCTCCAGGAACTAACATTCTAGACTTTGTAAGCAACCTACAAAACACCCTCCGACACTCTTTAGCCCTTGCTAAAGAAAACCTAAAGGATGCTCAGGAAGAGCAAAAGGCCTGGTATGATAAACATTCCAGAGAACGGTCCTTCAAAGTAGAAGACCAAGTCATGGTCTTAAAGGCGCTCCAGGCCCATAAAATGAAAGCGTCGTGGGAAGGACCCTTCACGGTCCAGGAGCGCCTAGGAGCTGTTAACTATCTCATAGCCTCCCCCACCTCCAACATAAAGCCTAAGGTATACCATGTTAATTCTCTTAAGCCCTTTTATTCTAGAGAATTAAACGTTTGCCAGTTTACAGCCCAGGAAACTGATGACGCGGAGTGGCCTGCAGGTGTCTACTATGAAGGAAAAAGGAATGGTGGCGTGGAAGAGGTGAACCTCTCCACGACCCTGGGACGTCTGCAGCGACAGCAGATAAAGGAGCTGTGCACAAGCTTTGCACCGATTTTCTCAGCCACTCCAGGACGGACCGAACAGGCATACCACTCCATTGACACAGGTAATGCTCACCCAATTAGAACCCCACCCTACCGGGAGTCACCTCATGCCCAAGCGGCTATACAAAGGGAGATCCAGGACATGCTACAGATGGGTATAATCCGCCCCTCTAGCAGTGCATGGGCATCTCCAGTGGTTCTAGTTCCCAAACCAGATGGGGAAATACGCTTTTGCGTGGACTACCGTAAGCTAAATGCTGTAACTCGTCCTGACAACTATCCAATGCCACGCACAGATGAGCTATTGGAAAAATTGGGACATGCCCAATTCATCTCTACTTTAGACTTAACCAAGGGGTACTGGCAAGTACCACTAGATGAACCCGCTAAGGAAAGGTCCGCCTTCGTCACCCAGGCAGGGGTGTATGAATTCAATGTACTCCCTTTCGGGTTGCGAAATGCACCCGCCACCTTCCAAAGACTTGTAGATGGTCTCTTAGCGGGATTGGGAGAATCTGCCATTGCCTAGCTCGATGATGTGGCCATTTTTTCTGATTCATGGACAGAACACCTGGAGCACCTGAAAAAAGTCTTCGAGCGCATCCGGCAGGCAGGACTAACTGTTAAGGCTAAAAAGTGTCAAATAGGCCAAAACAGAGTGACATACCTGGGGCACCAGGTGGGTCAAGGAACTATAAATCCCCTACAGGCCAAAGTGGATGCTATCCAAAAGTGGCCGGTTCCAAAGTCAAAGAAATAGGTCCAATCCTTCTTAGGCTTGGCCGGATATTATAGGCGATTTGTACCACACTACAGCCAAATCGCCGCCCCGCTGACTGACCTAACCAGAAAGAAACAGCCAAATGCAGTTCAGTGGACTGATAAGTGTCAAAAGGCCTTTAACCAGCTTAAGGCAACACTCATGTCTGACCCTGTGCTAAGGGCCCCAGACTTTGACAAACCGTTCCTAGTAACCACAGATGCTTCCGAGCGAGGCGTGGGAGCAGTTTTAATGCAGGAAGGACCGGATCAAGAATTCCATCCTGTCGTGTTTCTCAGCAAGAAACTGTCTGAGAGGGAAAGCCACTGGTCAATCAGCGAAAAGGAATGCTACGCCATTGTGTACGCGCTGGAAAAGTTACGCCCATATGTTTGGGGACGGCGTTTCCAACTACAAACAGACCATGCTGCGCTACAGTGGCTTCATACCGCCAAGGGAAATAACAAAAAACTTCTTCGGTGGAGTTTAGCTCTCCAAGATTTTGATTTTGAAATACAACACATTTCGGGAGCTTCTAACCAAGTGGCTGCTGCACTCTCCCGGGAAAGTTTCCCAGAGTTAACTGGTTAACAATTGTTCTTGAAATAAAACATATTGTTAGTTTTTATATAATCAGTAGTATGTCTAAAGGTACATGTGTTTTATTAACTCTGTTTTCTCCTAAAGCTCCAGGAAGAAATCACAGCCAGTGTGGAACCGGACGTCCAACACTATCTGTGATTTGGGGGGCGTGTCATAACTATAAAGGGAAGGGTGACAGCTCTCCTGTGTACAGTGCTATGGAATCCCTCCTAGCCAGAGACTCCAAATCCTTTTACCTGTAAAGGGTTAAGAAGCTCGGGTAACCTGGCTGACACCTGACCCCAAGGACCAATAAGGGGACAAGATACTTTCAAATCTTGGGGGGGGAAAGGCTTTTGTGTGTGTCCTTTGTTTAAGGGGTTGTTCGCTCTTGGGACTGAGAGGGACCAGACATCAATCCAGGTTCTCCCCATCTTTCTAAACAAGTCTCTCTTATTTCAAAATTGTAAGTAAAAGCCAGGCAAGGCGTCTTAGATTTACTTTGTTTTTCTCAACTTGTAAATGTACCTTTTACCAGAGTGTTTATTTTTGTTTGCTGTACTTTGAACCTAAGACAGAAGAGAGGGGTCCTCTGAGCTCTTTAAGTTTGATTACCCTGAAAAGTTATTTTCCATACTGATTTTACAGAGATGATTTTTACCTTTTTCTTTAATTAAAAGCCTTCTTTTTAAGAACCTGATTGATTTCTCCTTGTTTTAAGATCTAAAAGGGGTTTGGATCTGTATTCACCAGGAGTTGGTGAAAGGAAGGAGGGGGGAAGGGTCAATTTCTCCTTATTTAAGATCCAAGGAGTTTGGATCTGTATTCACCAGGGAATTGGTGAAGGTCTCTCAAGGCTACCCAGGAAAGGGAATTAGCTTTGGGATGGTGGCAGCGGACCAGAACTAAGCTGGTAGTTAAGCTTAGAAGTCTTCATGCAGGCCCCTACATTTGTACCCTAAAGTTCAAAGTAGGCATACAGCCTTGACAGGAGGTGTGACTGCATTTCTTACAGAAGATTCTAGGTTATGAAATGACAGTAACTACTGTGGTCAGATATTTTATAGCTCATGAAAATAAATTAAAAATAAATCTGGGATCATTTTGAAGTGTGGAGAGAATTTGTATTCAAGATAAATTCTATGGGGTCAAGTTTTCAACAACCTTCATAAAAAAAATACAATATGCCTCTGTGGACTTACAGTACAATAAATCTGTTATGTAACTCTCTAACCAATCATAGTCAACATTAGGAGGACCTAATAATGATTCAAAACCAATTTACATTACAAGAGCCATCAGAGGTCACTCCAGTAAAGAGGTGAAATTTAATATTCTGCTTTAGCTGGGTGCTCCCTTTTATAGGATTTAAATCACAAAACCTTCATTATTCATAGGCTAGCTCTGGGGTACCGTTTAGAATTAACAGTGGCTACTATCTTGGAATCTGATCTCTTTGACTTACAACACTATAACTGGATGACTGGTAAAATGGAACAACAACCCACAGAGTGTTGAGATAGTGGGCAAGGAAGGGCGAAGCACATTACCTGAGTCAAAGGCAAATGACTAACACATTCAAGGACCTGAAAGTTCGGACTAGGTACTATAGACTATCAAACAAAACACTTAAACAGTTGTGTGAGAATATAGCTTGTTTTACCAATTTGCTCACAGGAGAAAGCAGGTGTAATGTGTCCCTTAACTCGCCTGTGTAGACTACCAACTTCATGACAGCATGGAGGAGAAGGGGAAGCAGCCTTCATGGGGCCATACTTCCTCTCTTGCACAGGTGGTGAGTGGGTAGTGGGTGGAGTCTTGACTTTGCCCCATCCAGTGCACCAGGAAACACAGCTAAACCAGTGTAGAAAGACAAGTAATCTATGCCAGGTAAAGGACTTGCACAGACTATTTCACTATGGAGCAAATTAGGGCACTCAGTCACAATTTGGTCCCCATTCCCTCCTCATCCACTTGTCTGTTATCATGACCGACCCTCTGCTTATGCCCCGTTAAATAGCTGTGTCCTATGTAGAGCTGGTTGGGAATTTTTCAATGAAACAGTTTTATATAAGAAAATGCTGATTAGTTGAAAATAAAACATTTTGCAGGAAAGAATTGGTTTTGATGAATTTTCAATTTCAATTTTTTTTTCCAGATTTTAGATTCATGAACATTTCTGAGATTTTGAATGTTTTGTCCTGATTCTGGGCAAGAACATTTTTTGAAATATCAGAATTTCTCACTGGATAGGAAAACCATATCCTGGCCATCTCTAGCGCCATGTAGCTCCACTGGGCACTTCATTTTAGGTGGATTTCTATTCCTCCTCTAAAAATTCCTTGGCAGAAGGTACTCCTCACGGCTTTGTTTTCATACTAATCCTTTCCACTAACCAAATTCCAGAGGCCATGTCAGCAGAATAGGAAGGATTAATGTACTAGCAGCTGTGGAGAACTTGAGAATTATTTTTTTATGAATTTGGTTACTTTCTGTGGAGTCAGATTAAAAATGGTCATTAGAGAAACCAGACATGAAAAGTACAACAATGGCCTAGATAAGGAGTATCTCAGCAAACACTCAAACACAATAGCCAGGTTTATAGCTGTGAAGAAGCAACTTCAACCCTGGTGACATAGCTGTTTTGCCAAAGCTGAGAAGAGAGAAATCCAAGGGACCACTAAACCATTACTTAGTGACATTAATTTCCCAGATATAGATTGGAGCACAACAGCTATTAGTAATGGTAGAGCCCAGATATTCCTGGAAGTGATGGCTGACAGATTTCTTCACCAAATAGTTACTGAACCAACAAGAGGTGATGCCATTTTAGATTTAGTATTGGTAAGTAATGACCTCATAGAAGAAATAGTTGTACAGGACAGCCTTGATTGATTTTGTCACGGTAAAATGAGACAAAATTCACAGAACACTCATGGTAAAAATGTACAAAATCAGGGTATGGTCATAGCAACAAAAAATGTGTAAGAATTTAATTATAAAGTATTACAGAGTACTGTGGAGGGGTTGACACTGACCCACAGGCTGAGTGGCCTGCTGAGGTGAGTCAGAGGGTGGAGGTAGCACCTCCTCCCTGAGCCCCTCTGTGCAGGGTTGAAGTCTGAGTCCCGCCCTAGGCTGAAGCTAAAGCCCAAGCCCCACCACCCGGGGCTGAAGCATGTAACTTAGCTTCACTAGGCCCCCTGTGGCTTGGGGCCCTGGGCAATTGCCCTGCTTGCCACCCCTTACTGTTGGTCCTGGATAGAATGGTGCATTTCAAGGCATTCTTGCTTTTTTCATGGTTAAATGGTAAAATTTGCAGATTTCGTGATAGTAGTGAGCTCCGCGACATAATTGTATCCACGATCATGAGCTAATTCAGTTTAAACTAAATGGAAGGATAAACAAAAACTAGGGTCCCTGTTTTAAAAAATAAATAAGGGAATTTGTTAGGGAAATGGATTGGACTGAAGAACTGAAGGATCTGAATGTGGAAGAGGCTTGGAATTACTTTAAGTCAAGGCTGAAGAAGCTATCTGATGCCTGCAAACCAAGCAATGCCGGGGGGGGGGGGGGGATATTGTAGGGAACAGTTTCAGACAAAACTGATGAGCAAGCATCCCATATAGATTATTAAGAGAAAGCGGAAAGCCTTCAAAGAATGGAAGATGAGAAGGATCAGCAAGGAAAGCTCTCTCTTGGAAGTCAGGTTTCAGAGTAGCAGCCGTGTTAGTCTGTATCCGCAAAAATAACAGGAGTACTTGTGGCACCTTAGAGACACAAGTACTCCTAAGGTGCCACAAGTACTCCTGTTTTTCTTGGAAGTCAGAAAGTGCTTGGCTTTTCGCAGTTCTCATTTTTCCATTACAGAGTTGGACCATGCAAAGGAAATTAAAATCAATCATAAAAGATTCTATAGCCATATAAAGAAAAAGAAAACAAGAAAAGAAGAAGTGGGACCACTAAACACTGAGGTTGGGGTGGAGATTTAAAGATAATCTAGGTATGGCCCAACACCCTAAACAAATACTTTGCCTCAGTTTTTAAAGAGGATAATGAAAGCTTATGGGTAGTGGCTAATGGAAACAAGGATTTGGAAGTAGAAATTACCACATCTGAGGTGGACGACAAACTCAAACAGTTTAATGAAACTAAAAATATTAAAGGAACAGGCATGTGAAATTGCAAGCCCAATAGCCAGTATTTTTAATGTATCTGTAAAAGTAGGGGGTTCCCCTATGACTGGAGAATTGCTAATATAGTACCTAGTTTTAAAAAGGGGGGGGGGGGGGAATTGATCAGGGAAATGATAGGCCAGATCTCAATTACATGCAATGTCTTGGAACAAATTTTGAAAGAGAAAGTAGTTAAGAACATGGAGGTAAACAGTAATTGGGATAAAATACAACATAGTTTTACAAAAGGTTGATCATGGCAGACCAACCTGATCTATTTTGTTGGAGAAAATAACTGATTTATTAGACAAAGGAAATGCAGTAGATCTAATCTACCTGGATTTCAGTAAGACCTTTGATACAATTCCACAAGGGAAATTATTCGTTAAATTGGAGACGATGGGGATTAATATGAGAACTGAAAGGTGGATAAGGAACTGGTTAAAGGAGAGACAACAATGGGTCTTGCTGAAAGGTGAACTGTCAGGCTGGAGGGAGGGTGTTAGTGGAGTTCCTCAGAGATCAGTATTGGGACCAACCTTATTTAACATTTTCATTAATGACCTTGGCACAAAAAGTGGGAGTATGCTAATAAAATTTGTGGATGACAGAAAGTTCAGAGGTATTGCCAACACAGAGGAGGACTAGAAGATCATACAAGAAGATTTTGATGACCTTGAAAACTGAAGTAATGGAAAAAGAATGAAATTGAATAGTGCAAAGTGCAAGGTGTGCCCTTAGATCTAACAACAAGAATTTTTGCCATATGCCAGGGATGTATCAGTTGGAAGCAATAAAGGAGGAGAAAGATCTGGGTGTGTTGGTTGATCACAAAATGACTATGAGTCATCAATGTGATGTGGCCATGAAAAAGGCTAATGCAATCCTAGGATGCACCAGGCAAGGTATTTCCAGTAGAGATAGCAAAGTGTTATTGCTATTATACAAGGCACTGATGAGACCTCAACTGGAACACTGTGTGTAATTCTGGTCTCCCATGTATAAGAAATATTAATTCAAACTGCAACAGATGCAGAGAAGGGCTACTAGGATGATGAGAGGAATGGAAAACCCACCTTACAAGAGGAGACTCAAGGAGCTTGGCTTGTTTAGCCTAACCAAAAGAAGGCTGAGGGAAGATATGATTGCTCTCTATAAATACATCAGAGGGATAAACACCAGGAAGGAAGAGGAATTTTTTAAGTTAAGTGCCAAGGTTGACATAAGAGCAAATAGATATAAATACCATCAACAAGTTTGAGCTTGAAAGTAGATGAAGGTTTTTAAGTATCAGAGGAGTGAAGTTTGGGAACAGCCTTCCAAGGGGAGCAGCAGGGCCAAAAAAAAACTAACTTGTATCAAGACTGAGCTTGATACATTTATGGAGGGGATGGTATAATGAAACTGCCTACAATGACATGTGGCCTGTCTATGACTGCCAGGAGCAAAACCCCCCAATGGCCGGAGATGGGACACTACATGGGGAGGATTCTGAGTTACTATAGAGAATTCTTTCCCAGATGTCTGGCTGGTGGGTCTTGCCCACATGCTCAGGATTCAACTGGTTGACATATGTACGGTAGGGAAGGAATTTTCTCCCAGGGTCAGATTGGCAGATACCTGGGGGTTTTCACCTTCCTCTGCAGGTTGGGATACAGGTCACTTGCTAGTTTAAACTAGAGTAAATGGTGGATTCTCTGTAATGTGAAGTCTTTAAATCATGATTTGAGGGCATCAGCAACTCAGCCAGATGTTAAGGGTCTATTACAGGAGTGGGTGGGTGAGGTTTTGTGGCCTGCAATGTGGAGGAGGTCAGACTAGCTGATCACTTTGGTTCCTTCTGGACTTAAAGTCTGAGTCTATGAGTCTACTGGACTCTGGGCCTAAAAAGGGGAGAGGATTTGAGTGAGCTAAGTGAGATGGCAGAAGGAGTGTCAGCGAGAGCTGACTGGCTGGCAAGCAAGCATACACAGAGACAGAGAGAACATGCTGTGAGCAGGACAGTCTGTCTCTCCTAGCAAGAAGTGGGGGCTAGCTGGGCTGAGGGGCACTTACAAAAGCCGAGAGACCCAGTCTAAGAGACGTTGGACCACCTGGTTCCACTTGGAATGAGGTACAGGGAGTTAGATGAGGAGGATGCACTTGAAAAGGAGTAAAAGGGATCTAAGGTGCAGCTCAACCTGTAGCCGTAGTACCAACACTTCACTCAGTACAAGGGAAAGGTAGAGATACCCGCAGTTTCATAGTTTCAAACTTCTTTCCTCCTCTGTTGTCTTGCTGTGCTCAGATTGGGAAGTATCAAGTCCATCTTATTTCTGGCTAGAAACTTTCTCAGATAAGTTTCAGTCGTGATAAAGGGAGTTAGGAGAGCTTTGTTCCTTGTGTTGTTTCAGCATGGGGAGGAAAAGGTTTACTGAGAAAAGAGGCAACTGGGGACCAAAAACAAAAAAAAGATGAAGAAATAATTCCTTCTGATTGTCTACCACAGAGTTTTCATCTTCATTATCAAATGGATGAGTGAGTACAATTTGTGTCCATACATGTGCCTGTCCAGCACTTTGGGATATTTTTATTTCTTATAACAGCCACTGCACAACTGAAGAAGCCTTTCTGTAACTGGAAGAAGCAATGGGCACGAGGCAGGAGCTGATACTGAGGAGGCTCAGAAATAGCAGGAGCGAGGAGATCTTGCATGCACAGGAGGTTCAACAGGGCACGGTGCACTGTGGGATACAATTTTTAAGAGTAGTCTTAAAATGCCACTAAAATTTGAACAACTCAGCTCCATAGTAGCCTATTAAAGAGACTAATAAATCCCACTGCTCAGCTGTTGACACCAAAAGAGGAAATGGGACACCTGGTCCCTTGAACTTAAGATCACTTTCTGTATGTGACTCCTTCCAAAAAGAATCTGCTGCTCACGTTGGTTTGGGGAGTGGAGAAGGAAAGTGATGAATTAAGGTAGCAGAACCATGTTGGAAACAAACTGTAAATGAAGAACAAGAGCCTGATTAACGTGAGGAGTTAAATTGCTGTTTTGCTCTGAGAGTGGCATTATGATGTTGCATGTTCACTTACTCCAGATCTAATTTGACAGTTTACAAATAAAAAGATGTTTGTATCTAACTTTCCAGCCATGCAAACTCACCCTGTGCCCCACTATACCAGTTTTACAGAGTCACTTTCAAAACAGAACCACACTTTGAGGAGGTCTGGTGAAGTCACAGTCTGACATTTCAGAAAAGCTCAGGATAAACATCCCAGATGGATAGATACTTATCTGAATCATACCAAGTGTCTGAACCCTCTAGGCTCAACTTTCATTACTTAGCCCCTCTAAAAAATGACATTATGTTTGAAATGTTTACTGGATTTAATAGCAGTCATGCACAATGGGATGGCATTCACTATTTAAAAAAAATCTATCAATCAATCAAACTTCTATGAAGGAGCTAATGGACATCAACAAAAAAAATCTCAGGTGAACTTGGCCGATTGTCCTACTCTTGAAAATTTAGATGAATTTGGTGGACCAGTATGTTCACCATCATTAATATCTAACTAGTTTTAACTTCCTAGTGACAAAATTCAGTCAGGAGATCTTTTTCTTTTCTTTTTTTAAACATCCACTTGCAATTTTTGAATAAGATACACACATGCTGCTTCTTGGAAAAGAAGAAACTAGGCTGCCTTTATATTTTACAGCACAAAGTTGAAATTAAATGTGCTATTTTTCACCAAAATATTGTTTCCCATTACTGCAGAAAAGTGATGGGCCTGAGGGCCTCATGCATTACAAATCTCGTGTGCTTTAAATTGCTAGTAAATCACTTGCGTTTTTGCCTTTAGTAGTTTCTGCCTAGCTCAGCGTTTATTGCTTACAGCTGAATACAGCCACCTAAATCATCCATCAGATTTTTATAACCTACTGTAGCTTTCCATTTCATACACTGAGGAACTGGCACATTTTCATAATGGGAATGGGTGAACACAGTCTTCATGCACTAAATAGTACTATATATGCAGTATGTTACATTATTTTTATAGCAAAGGGGAAACTATCATTATATATTTCCAGACATCTAGATCTGAGAGCATTTGCACTCATTCATACACACGGAGATCTAACTTCTGACTTTTCCTCTGAGCATCTTCCTACCTGTTTACAGGACTGGTTAAATCTTCAATTCTTTCCTGTTTTGTATGTGAGCATGTAGGTGTATTTAGTACTCAAAAAAGGAAGGCAATTTTTTTCTGCTCTACCATTCCATCACAGGGAAGATGAACTTTCACCCATCTGTGACTATGACCTCAGGAACAAAGAAATCCAGAACTAATGTATCTGTAAATGTTTTGCATAACAGGCTATAGTTTTTCCTTGTTTTAACTCCAGCTGTCTAATTACCCCAGACCTGGCTCAATTACTGAATAGAGTATTCTCAGAGGCTGCAATTAACTTGTGGTTAGACTACCTCCTTTTACTGTTATATACGATGTAACACAGTGCTCTCAGTGATACCGTATTCTTAAAGGATGAAGTTCACATCGGAGCATATGGCCTGCACCAGGCCTAAGCACCACTTAACTACCATTTAACATCTCAAAATGGGACATAAAGGGAGAAGAGGCTTTGGGTGAAATCCTGGCTCCATTAAGGCAACGGCAAAACTGCCAGTGACTTCAATGGAGCCAGGATTTCACCCCTTGTGCAGACAAAATAGATCTGAACTAGATATACTGCTGCATGGAATATCAGTGGATCTAGTTTGCTTTCTTAGACTATGTATTTCTTGCCTTTCAAGTTTTTGTTTATATTTATTTTCATGTAATCAGGCAATACAGTGAAAAACATCTAATTTATTATTTAGGTTTTCTTGTGAAATATGCTTACTCTAAACAGGATTGGATTTCAAATTCCCATATTTTATTTTTTTTCCTATACTTCATCTTATCTTTGTATATAAATAATACTCAGAGCCTGAGTTCTGAATTCTAAGATCACGCTTTTCACACAAGCTTTGTGTTGCTATAGGAACAAAGTTGGTTGTAAAATTTTGTAGAAAATGTTGCAAAATCCAGTTTAGAGACTCATCTATCACATTTTTTATGACCTATCTTTCCATACTGTGGTGAACTGCCTTTTTTTTTTTTTTTTTTTCCCCAGGATGGGAAATTTCAATGCATTGCTTAATGAACATCAAGTAACACTTTGTTATTTTAGAACAGTATTTTAGGTTTATGTGGCTTTTTTTTTTTTTTTTTAAACCTTAACTCAGTTGCTTTCCGGGACAGCAGCATCACATTTTGCATGCTCAGTAATGGTTTAGAAAAATACAAACAGAAATTAGAAAGGCCTTATAGCCAAATGCTTAGTGCATCATCTTTTTGTGTGTGGATATAGTGCATATGACTTGGGGCCAAATTCTGTTCTCTTTATGTAGCCCCATTACATTCAGTGGGATTACTTATGTGCATTGGGTACGCAGAATTTGGCCCTGATAGTACCTGAGTTAGGACTTCTATCCTTTCTTATATTGTTTTTAAAGTTTCCCGAGCCTTAGAATATAGCCTTCAGGAGTTTAGAAAGAGCTATGTGGAGGGACTCAATCATAGCAATTTTAAGTTAGGTGGGATGGAATAGGTGTTTTGGTACTCACTAGCAATTCCATACACTGCCCATGACTTACACAGCCTCCCAACTCTCATGGGCAATGTATGTGGCATACTCTGCTGAGAGCCAGATCTCTTCTCTGGCCTGTGAAGGAGAGCAGCTTCCTCTCTGGTACTATTCCTCTCTGCCATTTTTTAAAGGAGGGAGAAATGGAGTCATAGAATCATAGAAGATTAGGGTTGGAAGAGACCTCAGGAGATCATCTAGTTCAACCTCCCTGCTCAAAGCAGGGCCAGCCAGGGCTTTGTCAAGCCGGGTCTTAAAAACCTCTAAGAATGGAGATTCCACCACCTCCCTAGGTAACCCATTCCAGTGCTTCACCACCCTCCTAGTGAAATAGTGTTTCCTAATATCCAACCTAGACCTCCCCCACTGCAACTTGAGACCATTTTTCCTTGTTCTGTCATCTGCCACCACTGAAAACAGCTGAGCTCCATCCTCTTTGGAACCCCTCTTCAGGTAGTTGGAGGCTGCTATCAAATCCCTGCTCACTCTTCTTTTCTGCAGACTAAACAAGCCCAGTTCCCTCAGCCTCTCCTTGTAAGTCATGTGCCCCAGCCCCGTGATCATTTTCGTTTCCCTCCACTGGATTCTCTCCAATTTGTCCACATCCCTTCTGTAGTGGGTGGCCCAAAACTGGACGCAGTACTCCAGATGTGGTCTCACCAGTGCTGAATAGAGAGGAATAATAATTTCCCTCAGTCTGCTGGCAATGCTCCTACTAATGCAGCCCAATATGCTGTTAGCCTTCTTGGCAACGAGGGCACACTGCTGACTCATATCCAGCTTCTCATCCACTGTAATCCCCAGGTCGTTTTCTGCAGAACTGCTGCTTAGCCAGTCGGTCCCCAGCCTGTAGCGGTGAATGGGATTCTCCCGTCCTAAGTGCAGGACTCTGCACTTGTCCTTGTTGAACATCATCAGATTTCTTTTGGCCCAATCCTCCAATTTCTCTAGGTCACTCTGGACCCTATCCATACCCTCCATCATATCTACCTCTCCCCACAGCTTAATGTCATCCGCGAACTTGCTGAGGGTGCAATTCATCCCATCATCCAGATCATTAATAAGGATGTTGAACAAAACCGGCCCCAGGACCAACCCCTGAGGTTATTAGATCTTAAGTAGAGTCTCATTCAGCCTAGCACCATGTCCTTTCACCATTCAGGAAAGAGCAGGTGACCCTTGCCTCCTGCTGGCTATTCAATCCTCTCCACTAGGCAGTGGGTGGAGAGGAGGACAAAGAACTAGCACTGACTCAAAGGTAGTTTAGACTAGATGATCACAATGGTCCCTTCTGGCCATAGAATCTATATACTCCTTAATATCCTGAATACAAAATCCTCCTGAATTCCTTTTTTAGGGACCTACCTGCACTCAACTTTAATTGATATTCCTTCAAACAGGAAGGATAAAATGATGGAGGGAAAAGGCTCCTCTACACATCCATCTGCAGGATAGGAGGGAGAAATGTTCTCAGCTGAATGGTGAATACAAACTGAAACAATAGCTCTGAGACATGTAGCTGCTCCTTTCATTTCAGAGGGTGTTCCAATCCCCCTCCTGACTGCTTTAGAACCTGTGATTGACATGTACTTCTTATACCCAGTAGGTTGCAGGGCTGCTATTAGTAGGTCTGGCTTCTCTATCAGATATAGACTGAGCACAGAGTTACTTCTCACAGAGATACACACTAGATGTGTTCACTATAAGATCCTTCAATGCTCGGCCAGTTATGGCTAACATTAGCTTAAATATGCTATGCAACACACTGTGTCACCTAGTGGCTCAATGATATAATGCAGTTTAGCATTCCATTACATCTCCCCCTTTAAGTTCTACATTCCTATCATTTACATAATTGACACTATCACACTGTATTTAAAGTTCAGTATGGATCATTTTGTTAAGCGTCTCTGAATTGTACTGGTTTTCTAATGACGTGACCCATGTGTATAACAACTTGTTCATCTGGCTATCCATTAGTCTGGTCTATTTGGAATCCTTGAGTCTTCTTTTTGTTCTACATCTGCCATCTGTAGAATTTGCTCTGTTGGTTGTTCTTTCTGAGGAACTTCAGATGGTTTCTGTTGAACTCTTCACTGTCAGTATCAATCACAGATGATCTGGGCACTGAATTATTTTTCTTTACAACAAGTGGAGTTGTTCATCCTTTTTCTCCATCTAATTTGAATGAGCACAGTCACCTGGCAGTTCTCTGAGTGATGCCTGTTGTAAAAGTGTTCATAAGCTTTTTCAGCCTTTTTACGTGATTTGTCTACTCTCTTCATGTCTGATCACTTTTGAGATAGATTCTTTTCCAAAGTTGGAACAGTAGTTCAATAGATGTTGTGCTGGACTATATCAATAGTTGCTATTGTGTTGATCTGTAATTTGGAAGAGCACAAAATGGATCTTCTGCTATAGGGTATTCTTGGCTATCTCTCTCAGCCTCTCCATTCACTTGTGAATAATGTGGGCTGCTAGTAATATGACCGAAATCATATTTTGTTTGGAGTGACAAATTCTGCTGCAGTGAATTGTGGTCTGTGGTCTATGGTCTATCTCTAGAAAACTAGAGATCAAACTGTTGATGTGATATGGGTCAAAATAGTCTCAATCTGATGTGTTTTACCCACTAATTATTTGGGGGACCCAAATTGAAAATTGTATTTTAAAATATGTACAGTTTTACAGTGCACATGTGCCAATACAGAAAAATAGCTAGAGGGTTTCCATCCCTGCCATTTTATATGCTTTAAAGCTTGACTCTTGTAAGTGATCTGAAATCCATATGGTTACTCAGATTGCTTTGAATTTAGTGTGCCTCATGTGGACATTAGTGATCCATTTTGCAAAATTTGACCTAGGGGTTTCCAAGCTACAGCCCCCTCCCAAAAATATTTTTTTCTGCTGCCTTGTACTGTTAAACTGAGAGGAACTAATGACTGGATGAATCACAGTCCTTGTTGAGACTGACTGCTGTGAACTCACCCTTCAATTAACATAACTAAGGATAAATTAATCACAAGCCCTCACCTAAGAAAAAAAGGAGTTTTGGACTGAGTGATTACATTCCGTGCAACTTGGAATTGTCTTCCATGTCTCACAAATTACAGCAAGCTCCAGCCAAACTCTTTGGGGAAAAAATTAGATATGTGAATGCCTGCTAGGAGGGGAGGTGTATTAGGGGCAGAGGAGATGGGGCTGCAGCAAAGGGAGGGGTAATGGGGAAGGGAAAATAAGAATGGATGGGAGAGGAGAGAAGTTGTGCACTTTCGTGAGGCAAGCGTGGAAGTTGGCAGGAGTGGAGGGTAGGACACTGGGAAGGGGGAAGTGAGGGTGAGTGGCAGGAAGCCCGGGGGAGTATAGAGGCAAGCACATCTGTCACCCCACATTCTCCACTCCCATGTGGATGCCCAGATCTGGGAGGCTCTTGCCCCTCTAGGTTCTTTAGCCATATAAATCAAAAGAAAACAAGAAAAGAAGAAGTGGGACCACTATTCACTGAGGATGGGGTGGAGATAAAAGTCTAGGCATGGCCCAACACCTAAACAAATACTTTGCCTCCGTTTTTAATACGTGTAATGAGGAGTTTATGAGTAGTGGCAGGCTGGCTAATGGAAACAAGGATATGGAAGTAGAAATTACCAATCTGAGGTGGAAGTCAAACTCAAACAGTTTAATGAAACCAAATGGGGGAGGAGGGGGTGCTGGATAATCTCCATACAATAATATTGAAGGAATGGGAACATGAAATTTCAAGCCCAATAGCAAGGATTTTTAATGAATCTGTAAATGCAGGGGTTGTACCCTATGACCGGAGAATTGCTAATATACTGCCTATTTTTAAGAAAGGGAAAAAAAGGGATCAGGGAAACTAGTTTGATCTCAGTTGTATGCAAAGTGTTGGAACAAAGAGAAAGTAGTTAAGGACATAGAGGTAAACAGTAATTGCGATAAAATACAAAATGGCTTTACAAAAGGTAGATCATGCCTGATCTCTTTCTCTGAGAAGATAACCAATTTTCTAGACAAAGGACATGCAGTAGATCTAATCTACCTGGTTTTCAGTAAGACATCTAATACAGTTCCACATGGAACTGTAGTTAAATTGGAGAAGATGGGGATTAATATGAGAATTGAAAGATGGGTAAGGAGCTGATTAAAGGGGAGACTACAATGGGTCAAGCTGAAATGTGAACTGTCAGACTGGAGGGAGGTTGTTAGTGAAGTTCCTCAGGGTTTCAGTCTAGGGACCAATCTTATTTAACATTTTCATTAATGACTTTGGCACAAGTGTGACACTTTGGGAGTCTGCTAATAAAATGTATGGATGACACAAAGTTGGGAGGTATTGCCAGAATGGAGTCATACAAGAAGATTTGGATGACTTTGAAAATTGCAGTAAATGAAATGGGATGAAATTTAATAGTGCAAAGTCATGTACTTAGGGACTAACAACAAGAATTTTTGCTAAAGGTGGGGATGTATCAGTTGGAAGCAACAGAAGAGGGGAAAGACCTGGGTGTATTGGTTGATCACAGGATGGCTATGAGCCACCAATATGATGCATCCATGAAAAAGGCTAATGCAATCCTAGGATGCATCAGGTGAGGTATTTCCAATAGAGATAGTGAAATATACCATTATACAAGGCATAGGTGAGACCTCAACTGGAACACTGTGTGCAGTTCTGGTCTCCCATGTTTAAGAAAGATGAATTCAAAATGAAACAGGTGCAGAGAAGGACTATTATGATGATCAAATGAATGGAGAATCTACCTTATGAGAGGAGATTTAAGGAGCTTGGCTTGTTTAGTCTAACCAAATGAAAGCTGAGGGGAGACATGCTTTCTCTCTATAAATACATTGGAGGGATAAGGGAGGGAGAGGAGATATTTAAATAAGTGCCAATGTTGACACTAGAACAAACGGATATAAGCTGGCCATCAAACAAATTTAGACTTGAAATTACATGACGATTTCTAACCATCAGAGGAGTGAAGTTCTAGAATAGCCTTCCAAGGAGGGGGGGGGAACCTGAGCCCCTCTTGCTGCCCCCCTGTGTGAGTGCCAGGATCTGGGGGATCAATGCCCATCTGCAGGGGTTGGACGCCCTCCCTACCACCTTCATGTGAGCTGGATTCTCAGGAGACTTTCCACTGGGGGGAGGGGGGAGTCTGAATCCCCCCCTCCTCATACCCCATTTGAGCCAAGATCGGGGGAAGTCCTGACCTTTTGCGTGGGGAGCTGAGAACAGGTATACTTCATGCATATCATTGTAATGGAATGCTAAACTGCATTATATTGTTCTGCATATTCTAGATGGTGTTATATGTGACAAACTTTATTTAAGCTATCCTTAGCCATACCTGGCAGAACATTAAAGGATCTTATAGTCAACACATCTAGTGTGAATCTCCCTGAGAAGTAAGCACTGTGGTCTATATCTGATACAGAAGCCTGACCTGGTGGTAGGTGACCGTCAACTTACCATGTACAAGAAGCACATGACATGGTGTCAGAAATAAAGTAGTGATGGAGGAGAACAAAAACAGAAGGAAAACAGCAACAAAGGTCGCAGGATCTCATCAATGCACCACTCTTCAATACTCCAGTGAACTTCAGCTTTGACAAACCTTCACAATGGACAGTTAGTAAGCAGTATTTTTCAAGATTTCAAATTGCTACAAAGCTCCACCAGGAAAGGGAGATATTCAGGTATCTCCTTTAATTTATCCTACAGGGAAGCTGCGCCACTGTAGCACTTCAGTGTAGACACTGCCTATGCTGATGGGAGGGGTTCTTCCATTGCTGTAGGTAATCCATCTCCCCTAGAGGCAGTAGCTAGGTCAGTAGAAGAATTCTTCCATTGACCTAGCACTATCTACACAGGGTGTTAGATCAAAATACTTTATTTCCTCCTCTTACCCCCACCCCCATTTTTTTGAAAAACAATTATATTTTTCAGGTCTTATCACTCTGGAATGCCTGACCCCAAATTTAGGTCACTTCTCTCTCCTGAAGCACAGCAAATTTCAAAGGAATCCAACTAAGCATATCATTTTTAGAGGACTTAGGTCAACCTTTAAATAGAATTTGTGATGCAATGTTAACTAAATTGGCACTGCTTCACCACTATAATATATACTTTCTTCACCAATTGTTAAAATAACAATTATAAATCACTGGAACCTCAGTTAGGGATCAGGTTCCCAATTGTGCTAAACACTGTACAGATAAATAAAGATAGTACCTTCCCAAGAGAGCTTACAGTCCAGTTTATCAGAGAGGATGTGGGCCTCAAGTGAAAAAAAAGAGTGTTAGTCTGCATGTTTTTCTCTCTAATTATACCTACATCTATGTATGTGCAATTGAGTGTTTGCAGAGCATATGAGCAGATAGTGCCTCATAATTGCATGTTCTAGGTATGGGAAACATTTTAAACATGTGTGAGTTATATAAAATCATATTCTCTTCAAACACTTACTGCATATAGCAGGGGTTGGCAACGTTTGGCACGCGGCTCGCCAGGGTAAGCACCCTGGCGGGCCAGGCCAGTTTTATTTACCTGCTGACATGGCCCAATGGGGGCGGCGGGAAGCGGCGCGGGTGAGTGATGTGCTGGCCGCGGCTTCTCGCCACCCCCATTGGCCCGGGACGGCGAACCGCGGCCAGTGGGGGCCGCGATCGGACGAACCTGCCGTGTCAGCAGGTAAATAAAACTGGCCCGGCCCGCCAGGGTGCTTACCCTGGCGAGCCGCGTGCCAAACATTGCCGACCCCTGGCATATAGTATGTAAGAAAAAGTATGTCTATTTCTTTATTAGAAAAATTACATTGAAGTTAGCGTCAATATTTAGTTCAAACTGCTTCTGCTTATTAAATTCACAGAGGAAAAGATACAATTGGAAATAAATGCTTAGAGGAAACCAATTTATAGATAAAAAGGTAATTGGGAACAGCAAGGTTTCAGAAACTAACATCTTTGAGCTGAAGTAAGAATGTGTACACAAATACTTATGATTAAAGTTTTAATATTACTGGTGTGTGTTTCAGTTTATTAAAAACCTAAAGGTTTTAGAAACAAATGTGAAAACACAGACTGGTGAATCATGGTGGGTTGCTGTAGGAAAAAACAACAACTCAAAATTGTTCAGAATAATGTCTCATTTTAAGAGCTGTATCTGTTTTACTGTTGCTAAAATAAAATCTACCAATCATCTTGATTTGTTGACTGCACTAGTAACCCCAAATGTTCACATGGAGGAAAAACCTCAATAAGGAGCTGAGTTAAGGGTATTAATGACAGTTGCAGTTTGGAAACTTCTAATTGCTGTTTGGAAAACATCATAATTTATCATAGCCAATCTATCTTTTTTTTTGAGTAGTGGGGATGCTTCTGCAATTCTAGATATATTATTACAACACAAACCAAATTTAGTAGCTCATTTGATTTGTTGTTGTAATTTTTGTAATTCTCAAATTAAACTTTCATTCAAAGGATTTCTGGAAAGGATAAAGAATAAGTGCTTGATCCACAGTTGGTGTAAATTAGTGTAGCTCCACTCTCTTCAATGGAACTACACCAAATGTCACCAACAGAGATTCTCACCCTAAGAGTCAAATTCTGCCCCACAAAGGGATCCATAAAAGAGGTGTAATTTGGCCATAACATGAATAAAAACAGTTCATACTTCAACACCAATCTATTTGTGAAATTCAATTAGTGTTGCTGTTTATACTCATAACATATATTCTGTTTCTGCCTTGTCACTTGTTATCCAATTGCAATATTCAGAGGGCAAATCTTGCAGACCTTATGCAGGCTAAACTCTCATTGACTTAATTGGGTGTTTTGTCTGAGCAAGGCCTACCTTATGTAGCTTCAGATGTCAAACTTTTTGCATATGTGGTCTCTGTTTGGAAGCATTCTCTTCCATCTGGGAATTGTATACCAGATTCCCACAGTATCTTCCACATTCAACTCAACATCTTTATTGCAGTCATTTTAGTTCTGAGATTTGTATATTATATTTTCAGTAGTTCTGGATTGGGTTATTTATTATTTTCTTGATATTATATTGAAAAAAGTCTTTGTGTGTGTGAAAGATGTTTTATAAATCAATAAAAAATATGGGAAGAGAGAGAGAACCAGGTACTTCAGTTATACATGGTAATATTATGAAATGTGTATGGATAACGAGAATAGCGTGTTTTATTCCTGCCTAGGGGAACTGTAAGTGATAATAGCGGTCACTAAAAATAATCAGCTTTTGTTATTATGGCACTTGCTTACACCACTGCAGTTAAAGGTTTATCAGCATTTTCAATATGAATACTGTCTTACACTAAGAAAAACAGAGCCAATGAAACAGAGATAATTATTGATTTCAAATAGCTTAAAACTTCATAGCCTTTAGGATCAGCCATGCGTAGAGTGACCAGACAGCAAATGTGAAAAAAATCAGGACGGGGCTGGGGGGTAATAGGAGCCTATATAAGAAAAAGACCCTAAAATCAGGACATCTGGTCATCCTAGCCATGCGCTGCAGTAGTGCCACCCCAGGAGTAGCCTCAGCCACAATTCCTTCCCTGTACCTCTAGTGCTCTCTGGGGAAGTAAATCACTGCAATTACAAGGGTCAACTTACTTTCGCCCATACACCACCTGACCTCTGCTAGGTAGCATATTGCGGAGGCAGAGTCAAGGCTCCACTCACTTCCCAGCTGTCTCCGCCCACTTGCTTGAGATGGGAAAATGGCCAACCTGTGGATCCTACTCTTCCCCCTCCCCACACACAAACTCTTGGTCCCAGAAAGCTCTGTTTCCCCATGTCAGAAGAGGTGAGGGAGGTTTGCTTCCTTAGAGGTCTGATGATCAAGCAGGGCTAGATTACAACCCAGCCAGAAATTTTGTTGAGGATATTTGTGGATTAGGCCTACTCAGTAATGATCAAATACCCAAAGGTGTGCCAAACCCAAGTAAACCGATATGGTGAATGCGTGCTTCATGGGTGGCAGAATTCACTCACCCACAAATGACTGCCCAAATGACTTACAAGGACTAGATGAGGGGCGGGTGTGGTTGGTAGAGCCACATGATCAAATGAAATTAATAGGCAGCAGGTTTAAAACAAATAAAAGGAAGTTCTTCTTCACACAGCGCACAGTCAACTTGTGGAACTCCTTACCTGAGGAGGTTGTGAAGGCTAGGACTATAACAGCGTTGAAAAGGGAACTGGATAAATTCATGGAGGTTAAGTCCATTAATGGCTATTAGCCAGGATGGGTAAGGAATGGTGTCCCTAGCCTCTGTTTGTCAGAGGGTGGAGATGGATGGCAGGAGAGAGATCACTTGATCATTACCTGTTAGGTTCACTCCCTCTGGGGCACCTGGCATTGGCCACTGTCGGTAGACAGGATACTGGGCTGGATGGACCTTTGGTCTGACCCAGTACGGCCTTTCTTATGTTCTTATGAAGAGCCCATTATTAAATATGTGATCCCCGTGTAGGTGCTTATAGACTGGAGCAAGTCACCCCGGGAGGTGGGAGCTTCTCTTTGCTAAGCTAAATAGATTGAGCTCCTGGGGTCTATCACTCCAGGCCACGCTTTGTAATCCTTTATGTTCTGATGATCATGGGTTCACTAGCTATGCCCCTGCTCATCCACTAAGTATTCCATGCACCGAGGGTATAAAATCCCTGACATGAGCTTGTCATATCCTGTGCCCCGTCACCTTATGTAGCAACACTGGTCCTAATGCTCATTAGTACTTAACACCTGGGAGTGACTGGGGAACTGGATGGAATGAGGGAGAACAGAGGATCCCCTACAAAATGTCTCCAAATTGAGGTTTCCAGAGTTGGTTCTTCACTGTAAGTACTTTTCACCAGTGTTAACAGTTCATATTCTAGCATTTGCATGTTTGGGTCAGCAATCCACATTTTAAAACCTTTCGGCATTATTAATTTGCTCTTAATATAAGAACACAAAGGAGCCATTAAGTTATATTACCTGACTTTAAAAAAAAATCTATTAATAGTTTTGCCTTTCCAATGTACTCTCTTAGATGTGCCACTAGTGAATCAAGTTCAACAGGGCAAAAATCGAACAGCTCTTCTTACCTCCTCCCCTCTTTTTTATGGCTGATAACAACACCATGTTCAATGTCACTCAGCATCACAACTCCCTCCTTCAAACCTTCTTTCCTGCAGTCTCCTTGGAAATCTCTCTACCAGTGCTCCAGGTGCCCAGCCTCCCTCCTATAAAATCCCTCCCACTTTTTATGCAAGACACATAAATGCTAACCTGTATATTGCTGTTACTAAGAAACCAAAAATAAATAACACAAATTAACTAGCAGCATTCTCTGGATCTCTCGGGGCATACAGAACTTACCAACACCACTACAGCTAAAGGTTCATCAGCATTTGTGTCCAACATATGTGTCCGGTCATTGTCTGTCTGTCTGGTAAATCCTTGAGGAATGGGTGATATTTGCTTGTACATCTTGTAAAACACTGAGCACATTGTCAATTCTCGCCAAACAACAACAATAATGATAATAGGTATCAGTCAGACTCTTAGAATGTCCTGGGTTTAGGAAGACATAAAATATAAGAGCATTACAAAAGAAAGTACAACATCTGGAGGATGAGACTGGGCTGCCACAAGACAGGTTGTATAGATATTAAACTGATATTAAATAAAGGATATAAGATTTAGAAAGACGCATTGTTAAAAATAAAAAATCACAGCATGAAGCAAAATATAAAACTCAAAGAGTCAAAAAACCTCTCTAATTATATATCCAAAACAAAAAGTGACAGAAGATTTACTAACAAAATATAATAAATCTTAAAAAGTGACAGATTAAATGATGTTGTATTGGTTAGAGTTTTCTCTCTCTCTCTCTCTCTCCCTCAACAATTCTGAAAAGCTCTTACTATAGGTGAGTATAGCGCTGTTATACAGTTCCCCTTTGGAAAAATATTGGTTTTATATACACACTCTCTCCCTGGTCCTGAGTCTCCATATCTGTCGTCATTTACACCTGTGCAAAGCATTCTGAGTCAGCGGCATTTGGCTCCCATATTATAAAGCACTTCATATGACACAAGGTAGTAAAGAATCTGGCTCTCTTTCTTCTCCCAGTAGTTAACATGATTGATTTGATTGATTCATTATTTTTTCTCACTCCCACAGATACAAAGAAAGCATGTCATTAAAAGCTATGGCTACATAGGCTGATTTTCAGTTCACAACTACTTTTGACGTTAGTGGGACCTATAGGTGCTCACAACATCCAAAAATGAAGCCACTAGTTCCAGGCATCCATAACTAAGGCCCTAGTCCTGCATGGAGCTCCTTGCAGCTGGACTCCAGTGGGGCTCTGAGTGGGTGCAGGGGACCACTGCAGGATGAGAGCCCACGTATTTTCATGTACTCATTAATAAATAAAATAATAATAATAACAATAATAATAGTAATAAAAATATTTCTTCCACCAAGCTTTATGTCTGCCAGGGTTGCATGAACTGACAACAACACATCAGCTATGCTATAGTGATTTACATAAAGGTAAAGGTTTGTGGTGGTATCAGAACTATGAAATGATTTGTTTTCACAGTTTCACTGCTGCTCATTTTAAAAATCTATATAATATATTCATTCAAAGAGGAAATCCCAGGCTGGTACAAGAAACTAGTGTGATCAGAATAAAATAATGTCAGGCTCTCATAATTGGGTGGCAGTGCTTGCTGCCATAGTGGATTCCCATGGATCTGATTCTGATCTCACATCAGTTTTAAACCAGTGTAATTCCATGGACTTTTGTGGAGTTACTCCTGATTTACAGAGGTATACGTGAGATCAGAACCGGACCTTGTCCCATTGAAGTTATTGGGAGTTTAGCCATTAACTTAATGGGGCAACATTTTACCCCAGGTATCTTGGCCAACTTCCCTTCCAATCTCTCTCTCTCCCCCCACCCCAATCTGCCAGGATAGAGCTGTTGAAGTTACATGCTCCTGTCCTTCATAAAAGAGGTTTCTGTTGTGATATGCAATTGATGGTCTGGCCACTTGGTTAAGGAGAGACATGGAGGGGTTCCAGAGGTCTGTCTAGTCTTCTTTGACTGGAATGATAATAGCCATGTCATGAATCAAGGGACTGCAAACACAAAACAAAGAGGAGAAGGTGGTGTTTTAAGAAATCTGCCAGACAAGCAAAATGGCAATAAAAGTCTTTTTCTTCTTTTCTTAGGGGGAAAAAAAAACACACAATATAGACCTGTCTCCCTCTGACAGAATTAGATTAAGAACAAGCTTTTTAATTTTTTTTTCCAATTTATTAAAAATATAACAAAAGCTTTTAAAAAGTCATAATCCATCATTGTTACACAAGATTTGTGGGTTATGCCTTCAGTGACATGAGAACAATGGATTAGGACTTTAAAAAAATCTAATATGTATTGCTATGCAATTATTACCACCTTCCTGGTATTACAAAGAAATAAATGACAGGCAGAAGTTGAGAGAATTTAAGAAGCAGACATTTTATCATTTTTTATCTATACTTTATGATCATGGTATCTCACCTCCTAACATAAAGAAAAGTAATGTTTTTACATTCACTCTTCTGGTTGTGCCAAGGAACTTATGTTAGCAGAGGAAGATAGATGGTTAAGTGAAATAGCCTTATGAAGCTCATGAAGCTGTTAAAGGGCTAAAGAGTGCATTGTGCTCTTTGGGTGTGCTCATCTTCTCTTGACAGTTGAGAGCACTCAGCAATTTACAGGTAATGCTCAATACTATGCACTATCTTGCACCTAGCAGGTTGATCCCTGTGCTCATGCAAAGTCTCATTGAAGACTGCACAGTTGCAGGGGTCCACTTGTGCAGATTCAATTATAGGTTTTAGGCCTACATTTTTCTGCTGAGACTCTTAAAAACCCGTGAACAAACAACAAAACAGACAGCAATAGTTTAAAAATCTCACACAGAGTACAAGAAAAAGGATATAGTCAAATAAATACTACATACATAAGAACATAGTACAAGCAAAAGTCACATAGATAGTACAACTAATTACAATATACTGTATATTGCAAGAGTTGAAATGGACTCTCTATTCAACAGCAGTCCTTGGTTTATGAGAGACACTGAAAATTGAATATTGCAATCTGCTAATGAAAGATATCCACTAGACAGGCTTAATCTTAAGCACCTGAATAGTCTCATGACTTCAATGGAACTATCCATGTGCTCAAAGTTTAGCATCTGCTTAAGTAGTTTGCTGGATTGTGGCCTAAGCTTGGATGGTCCTTGTATTACCACTCTTGGTTTGTTTTCCATTACTTGAATAATAATATTCCATAATAATTCAATGGATGACACCAAAGTAAATATATGTCCAATATCACTTTCAATTTCTTTACCCTTATGGCAACTATCAACACTGTTTTCTCAACCTGATGACCAGTGCATATGTGAGATGAAGAATTTTTGTACTATGTGATTTTTGCGGAGACAAAAGGTAAGCATATGTTTAGGTACTCTGCTAGACTGGGTGATGGTTTCATAATACCCTATATCACCCTTGAGTAAAAAACAGACACAATATTATGTGCAAAAGGTATTTTGTTTTGCAGATTGCAAAGTCCATGAATGGCGTACTTACCTAGTAAAAAGAAATGTGAAATACTCTTAGCAATATTTTAAATGGTCTAGATCACTGTTTCCCAAACTTGGGACGCCGCTTGTATAGGGAAAAGCCCCTGGCGGGCTGGGCCAGTTTGTTTACCTGCCCCGTCCACAGGTCCGGCCGATCGCGGCTCCCACTGGCCGCAGTTCGCTGCTCCAGGCCAATGGGGGCTGCGGGAAGTGGCGGCCAATATGTCCCTCAGCCCGCGCCGCTCCCAGCAGCTCCCATTGGCCTGGAGCAGCGAACTGCGGCCAGTGGGAGCCGCGATCGGCCGGACCTGCGGACGGGGCAGGTAAACAAACTGGCCCAGCCCGCCAGGGGCTTTTCCCTATACAAGCGGCATCCCAAGTTTGGGAAACACTGGTCTTGATAATACTGTCTTGAGTGCAGGGGACTGTACTAGATGACCTCTCAAGGTCCCTTCCAGTTCTATGACTCTATGATTCTATGAAATGCATAAAAATAATCATTACTGGATATGTACTATTTATTATGCAGTAGTTTATTAAATGAGGGAGTCTATCAAGTTGTTGGATTAGTATCTGCTTATTGGAGGTTCTGGTAAAGTGTTCTGCTTTTTAAATTATTTGTTCATTCTTTATTTTCATTCTTCATTTTGGACCTGATCCAGCAAAGCACTTAAGCATATACTTAACTTGAACATATATATGAGTAGTTCCATGACTTCAAACACATTAACTTCAATGGGGATCCCCACTTGTTTAAGGTTAAGCACATGCTTAAGTGCTTTCTTGGAATGGGGCCTCACGGATTGTTACTTCTATATGTGTCTCTGTAAACTATGGTTCTTTTGTTCGCCTCTTTGATCTATGGATATACTCTGTGATCTGTGGATCCCAGTGCAGTTACAGTAAAACAGTCAAATGTGTGGACCTCACACATCTGTTTGTTGTCTTGTCTTATAATGAAAGCTCTTTGGGGCAAGAGCCATCTCTTTATAATGTGTTTATATGTTTCCTAGTATTACTGGGCTGTGACCAAGGCATTGGTGAAATACAAACAAATAATAATAAAGCCAATATTACCAGCCTGTTGGAATTCACTTGTTCTTTGGAAACTTTGTCATTAGTTGTGGTTACTAACCTGTTTCTGGCTTTTTATTTTAGAAATCCAGATACATAATGCTGGATTATTTACAGTTCATTTTTGTTCTGTTTGTGACTCCTGTTCTTTCCCATGTCATCTTCCCAAGATGGGATTTCTCGCATGGGATGAAAATACTTTCCTCTCTAACTCAACACATCACTGTGATGATTTCCACTCATTTAGTGCTACTTAGACTTTGTCATATTGGAACATTGTCTACACCAAACCTTTAAACATGTTATGTGCAAAGAACTTTCAAACAGTGGCTCTGTAAGTAACTCACAGGTTTCAAGTGGGTTTGAAATTTACCTTGTCCTCTCTCATCCTTTCTGTTAATACTATGCACATCTGCTTGAAATTGCTATTTATTTAGGAATCATATTAATTCAGTATGCGTTTACTTTGTGATATGTTTGATTTTGAGTTCCAGTGTAGCAATGGCATAGTTCAAGACAAGTGAAACTTTTTTTTTTTCCATATTGACCTTTTGGGACAAAGACCCAAACACAGACAAACAAATCTGGTCATGAATGTGGGTTCTTTTCTTTTACCCTCTCTGTAGCTTTCTTTGACCTCAGTTTCAAGATGATGCTTTCTGCTATCATTAACTTACAGGATATAAAAAGTGAAGATTCATTGTAGGAGTGCTGGGTAAACTTTAGTCTAAAAAGAGTGATGACTGCTGTTATGCTTTAGACCCAAATTTATTACCGTCTCATACACATCTGGGGCATATCCTCAATTGGTGTAAACTGTCATAGCTCCACGGATTTCAGATATGACAATTTACACCAGCTGAGCATCAGCCTCTTATTGTTCTCATTTATATTACTGCAAATTGTGTACTTAGAAATACTGAATCAGAATGGTGAGGATAGAGAAAATGCTATTTATGCTACATAAATTATTTACAAATGTTTCTAACTTTTAGAAATGTTGTTTCAGGCTCACCACTAAATACATTTACTGTGGCACAAGTTCCTGTGCTCTGGGAGTCACTGACTCAAAAGTATTCACAATCCACAGACATCAGCTCAGGGAGCTTATGAACACAGCAAACTCCTGCCTGTCCCACCACTGATTACTTGAAGATTATGGTTATGGCACTGAACCGGTTGCTTTCTGATAATAAGAGGTGTAAACATTATTGATTCCTACACACTTAAAGTGGCACAGGGCTTCACAAAACCTAAGATTCACATCGTCCTTTAGATGGCTCATTGTGAATCTGATCATATTGTATTTTTGGCCTCAAGAGGCTGAGAAATACAAGTATCACTGGGAAATGGAAAGTAGGTACCTCTAACATGGTGGCAGATGGCAACTTGAGGGTAGGATGGGTGCGTCTCACCCTGCAACATTTGGAGGTGTGGGTCTGCTCTGTGTTGCAGCAGTTGGTATCTTGGGCATTATCCCATAGCTCAAAACATTATCAGCAAGCTCTGAATTTTGATAGTTGCAGCAGTGTTGTACCTCACAGGCAGCAATTTCAAAAATGATATCTTCAACTGGGGTTAACACTTTGACACCATGCAGCCAGTATTATAACATCACACAGGTAAATTGAGATACACATACTAGTCTTAAAATAGTACAGATGTCTGCCACATTCTCCAAAGGCAGGTAATAGGGCCAGCTTGTTTACTTTACATGGCAATATTGGAAATGCTTATTTATTTTCTGGATGGCATCTTTAGCTCACTTAAGTGAGCACTGTGGTTTGGGTATCAAAGATTGTGATTCCTCTTCTCAGTGTGGTTGGCTGACAACTGTGTTATGTATGTCAGGATCCCTACAATGGAGGAATCGCAGAGAAATGCACCAAGAATTATTAAAGGTCTTAACGGTTTGTCATATAAGAATAGATAACAATTTTAATCTGTGTAGGGTGGCTAACAAGAACCAAAGAGTGTTAGGATAATGATGCAGAGAATAAACACAATAAATTGAGGTAACTGGATTAAATTAAGCAGAAGAACATTTAGGCTGAATATCAGAAGATATTCCAAACAATGAAGCCTATTAGTTTCTCAATAACAATAGGAGAAGTCCAATCACTTCAAGTCTTAACATTGATGTGGGGAAAACATAACAGTATGTTCTCTAGGAAATAGCCATGTATTGCAAGGAGGTACCTCTCTATAATTGGATAGGTTTTTTCCATCTCTAAAGTCTATGAATATATGATTAACCTCTGGAGGAGTTCCAAGAAAGAACTGCAGCAAATCCTATGGAATCTGTTCTCACTTGCATATGCAGAGAGTCTTGAGATATTAAATTATATCTGGTGTAAAATAGTTTCACATTGAGTAATCTATATATTGACTTTGCAATTTGTTAGAAAACAACAAATGGTGGTGGATTTAAAGTATAAGCCAATGCTGGAAACTTCATGAACAGTCACATTAAATTATCTTAATTTCCAACAGCCTCCCACCTTCCAACCCACCTGTACATTACAATTTTTGTTGCTCAAGAGGTTACCCAGAACCAAGCACTGGGAATACATTCTCCCTTGAGAAATGTAATTAATTACTATTGTTTCCCCCCAAAGGATTTCACTTTCAGATTATTTATTTTCTAGTGTCACTGATGAGCTGACTGGGAAAATGAAACACTTGAGTTTAATTACCAGTTAAAATTACAGCTTTGCGAGAGGGTACTTCATCTTATACTCTTTTTATAATTGTCTCTTCTTATGATATAATATGTAGCTATATCTGCTGCCTTTCACAATGTTAACAACAATTTACTGCCATCTTTCCAGATGAAATGAGTATAAGATGACTTAAGTGTGGGTTTAGAGAGCTCTAAGCACAGCAGAATCTAGTCTCTCACAGATGCTTTCCACACATGTGAGTCCCAAGACTGGAGAATCATAAAGATAGGAAATGAACAAATACATTAACTGGACTCTTGCAATAATATTAAAATCTTGTATTAACATTAAATTTTTTATGGGTATTTTCAAGACCAGATAGTAAATTTTAGCTTATAAAATAGATGAAAACATGAATCAGTGAACACACACCGGTATGATCAATGGTATAATTTTTTATTAGTATTATTAATTATTATATGTCTTATCATAGCACATAGGAGACCCCCTGTCATGCATCAGAACCCCAATGCGTTAGGTGCTGTGGGAACACCAAACATAAAGACAGCCCATTCTCCAGAGAGTTTACAACAATCTAAGAGCTTGTCTACATGGTGGGTAATCCACACTATATTGTGCATTAATTGGCCCATGAAGACCCTGATAGTGCACACTAAGTTTCCTCAAGTGCTTTAATGACTATGTTTAAGCGCATTACAGGATGTTTAGTGCACACCCTCAGGGTTTACATGGACCAATTAATGCCTTGTGCTTTAGAAATCATACCCCTGCAGTCTGCATTATCCCACTGTGTAAACAAGCAGACCTCTTTCATGACCACTGAATCTAATCATTCAGGATTAGAGCCTCAGTGGAATATCTGACCCTTAGGAGTTTGACTTTTGCTGTGCTGTATGAACATTTTACATCTGGGGACAAATCTTTTTTTTGTAAATAACTGTGAGCCACAAACAGATTAAATTATGAAAATTGTTCTCCATGAGATGCACAGTCTATTTAACCTTGTTTTAATGTGTTCTGGCAGTTCTATTTTTGTCTCTATCAGGAGACTCTCCCCTTTCAACTATTGTAACTATGAAATCAGCCAGGATTAACTATGGGCTATTTTTATTATTTTTTGCTTGTCAGCTGTTGGGAACATATTCAGATTCTCCAGTGCCTACTTATGTCTACCGTTGTAGTCCACAATTACAGGGGGGGGGGGGAATACTTCTGCTTAGGTTTCTACAGAAGAAACAGACACACACTGCTTCTAAGACACCAAATGTTAATGTTGCTTCTCATTTGCTATCAACTTCTTCCTCATTTTCACAGAGATGACCCAAAGCCTGGCTGGAGGGCTAGCAAATGGGCTAAAAGTACCTCATGATTGTTGTGGGTTTTGTATTTATTTATTTGATCTAATAAATATGAAAAAGGAAGTCCTATAGTCAGTTGTAGCAAAAGGGACTTAGATATTTCAGATAGTAAATCTCATTGCCGAGTCACACTCCAGGATTTTCACTGCACTATAGTGTCTACACAGGATGTTACTTCACAGCAAGCTGGTGCATGGTAGATTCACACCCTTGCCTGCCACAGAGTACCTTGCCATGTAACAAGCCCTTCGGCTCCTAAGTTGCTTTGTCACTTTGAAAATGTGAACAAAAGTAATGTGCGGAATTAATGTTTTTAATTCACTCTGAGGATGCTTGAATGTCCATTTTGGACAGTAATGGGCAAGTAAGTACTCTAAGAAACCATATATACCTATAGCAAAAAAACCCAACCCAAACCATACAAATCAGTGCATCTGTATCAATTCCCATTTCTATATGAGTGCATTCGGGACACAACACAAAGTACAGTCCTAAAGGTTAGAAATGTTGAACATATCACACTAGCTGTCACAAAAAATCCTTTAAGTTAAATGTGGCTGAATCCATTCATTCTTTCTGTACTAACAATCGCATATACAACTTTACTTCCCCTGCCCACTGAAATCCACAATGAACACTTTCTTTAATAATAAAACAGGGCTACAGTTTGACAGTTTCCCAGCTCCACACACATTGACTTTCTTTTTTCCCCCTTTTTTTGTCCTCTCTCGGTAGTCCTCTCTCTCTCGTACGTGCGCATATGAGTGTCCCCCCCCCCCCAATACTTAGCTGTGACAAGAGTTCCTGAGTTATGCCTCTGTTTTCATTATGAGGAAGGTCAGAAATGGCCCTACAGGTAGATGATATTAAGAAAGATTGTATAACTAATCATTGGGGCTATTTATTACCTTGGACTTAGTCTTCATTATTAAGTACAACCAGAGACCAGAACAGTTTATTAATAATCTCATACATAATATGGTATCTCAGAGGGCATTAGTGCAAAGAAATAACATCCCTTCAGGTTTAGATTAAAAGCTTTGCTAACCAACTGAGTTTCAAGAATGCATAAGTAACTTTTAACTTACAGTGCAGAAAGGAAAGACTAGGAACAGTTTGCTCTCTACTTCCAATAATACAAGTTGCTTTTTGTTTGACTTGATATTCTATTTCTGTCTCTTTCTAAACATTCATGAAACAAAATGTATTTTCCCCTACTCTAAGAAATAAATGTCTGGACATTTTACGAAACTCTGAAATCCAAGGCAGATCTCCCCCCCACCCCAAATTTCACCCTTGATGTATGGATTTTAACTTAGTGGTAAAATGAAAGAAAAGGAGAGACTGTATTATAGCAGATGTACCAGTATGGCGAAAACCACATTCATTTGATCATTTATAGATGAAGATGCAAAACCTCTCCTGCCCTACAGAGTTAGAAGGTAACATTATCAAGGTGAGAAAGTAATGACAGTGCTAGATCTAGTGTCTGATTCTGCCTCCTTACAGTGCTTGGTACAAAACTTAAATTCTGTTTCTTACTGCAGCAGATAACAAGACACCAGAAACCAAGGCTTGTTCTTCTAAAACAACGTTATGGGCTTTTTCCTTCAGAAAAAGGAGAAGCAGGATGACATTAACTTTTTTGTTATTTATATTGTGATAACACCCAGAGAGCCCATTCAGGATCAGGGCCACACTCATTTTAGTACTATACATAGAGACAGACAGAGTCCCTGCTCCAAAGAGCTATAGTTTAAGTTAAAAAAAAATCATTACATGGTGATTAAATTCAGTAACTTCCCACACTGGCTTCTAAAATATCAGAGCTCTGAACTCCAGGCAACAGATGTTGTGGACAAAATTTAGACCCACAACAGGTTTTCTATTTTTCTTTTCTCTTCTGGAATTTAAACTGCCACCAGCTGCCATGTATTTTTGACCTGACTATCTCCCCATGTGGATCACAAAGAATGCGGTTTTTTCAGCTTGGCTAACCACACTTTAATGTGTGCTTGACACTGAGCAATACCATAATAATTAATAATTAACGCAGGTGAACTGATTCAGTCTCTCTTTCCACAACGCTTCTCTGCATTGCCCTGCAGAGGCAGCTAGCTGTTCTGAGACATGTAATGCCTAGTAACTTTGATAGGCAGTATCCCCAAGCCCATTAAGATGATAAATGTTTTAGAAGAGAAGCTGGCTGATAAGTGAATTACTTCATATATCCTTGTTTACGAAATGGTAGCTTTGTGATTTTGTACATAAGTCACCTATTAAAGAAACAGAACTTCACTTACAAGAAACAACAAACACCTTCTTCTAATCTCAAAACTATAGTTATCAATGGTCACAGGGATTGATGCTCACTCTTTTTTCATTCCTGGTCCTGCACCAGAGATTGGAAGTACTGACAACACTGTTTTCTCATCACACAGTTTCTAGCTGGGCAGATAGTGTGGTAACTAGCATGACCAAATAACCCTATTTATCCTTTGAGAATAAAAATACTTTCTCACTTATATGTCATTCACCTGTTTCTTTAAATAACTTCAGCACTGACTTTCACACTCAAAAGAAAGTCATCTTTGTCCCCCTAAAAATATACTTTCCACTCAGTGATTTTTTTCCACCTCATGCCCAGATGAATTAATAATTGTATGGAGGAATCCAACCACTCCGGTCTGCAATAGTCTCTTCCCCTGCTAGCTCTACCTGCCTCAGAGTGTTCCTTGCCATGGAAAAGCCCGCTACTGCAAAATGCTTTGTGACCTACTTGTCATACAAGAAGTGTGCCATGGAAATCCTTGGAGCTGAGTGTGCCTCTGCTCCACCAAACATTTACCCAAAGGACTATAATTGGTGATTCCAGTTAGGAGCTGGGGTTCTATGGGTGTAAGAACTAGGGAATGGTACTATGAAGGTGCCTAACCTTCTCTTCAGTGTGTCTGGGCTCTGTGAAAATCTGAGGTTCATGATCTGGCCCTAACATTAGAAAGAAAAAATATATTGGCTTTATGTGCTTTAATATGCATTTTAATATGGATAAATGTAAATGTACACACCTAGGAACAAAAAATGTAGAATGTGTCTACAGGATCGGGGACTCCATTGTGGGAAGTAGTGACTCTGAAAAAGATTTGGGGTTGGATAATCAGCTGAATATGAGCTCTCAGTGCGACACCGTGGCCAAAAGGGTGAATGAAACCCTTGGATACAAGGAGGGGAATCTTGAGTAAGAGTAGAGAGGTTATTTTACCTCTGTATTTGGCACTAGTGCTACTGTGGCTGGAATACTGTGTCCAGTTGTGTTGTCCACAGTTCAGGAAAGATGATGACAAATTATAGAGGGTTCAGAGAAGAGGTACAAAAATGATTCACGGGTAAGAAAATATACCTTAAAGTAATAGACCCAAGCAGCTCAATCTATTTAGCTTAACAAAGAGAAGATAAAGGGGTGACTTGATTACAGTTTGTGAAGTATCTATATCAGGAGCAACTATTTAATCTTCAATCTAGCAGAGAAAGGTATAACATGATCTAATGGCTCTAAGTTGAAGCTAGACAAACTCAGACTGAAAGTAAGGCATACATTTTTAACAGTGAGTAATTAACCATTGGGACAGCTTGGCAAGGGCTGTGGTGGATACTCTATCACTGACAATTTTGAAATCAGTATAGGAAGTTTTTTCTAAAAGAGATGCTCTAGGAATTATTGTGTTCTATGGTTTATGTTATACAGGAGGTCAGACTAGATGATTGCAGTGGTCCGTTCTGGTCCTGGAATCTATGAATTCCATGCATATATTGTGTAGCTATTACAAAGTTACATTTGTTTCAACTGGACTTTGAATTTTTTGTTTCCATCTGTATAATATATCCATGAAAAGAGCACAATGTAGCACAAGAGCAAAAGAAGTGACATACAATAAAATAAAGACAAAGGAAAATTTCACCCATTTTACCCAGACAAGAAATAGGTCATCATGAAAACACTGCAACTTTTCATTTTAAACAATTGTCCTCTCTGCATATAGTACCACAATGGCCCACTGTTGAAAAGCAGTGTAGATTTGTGACAATGGCACTGTGAGAGTTCAATATAAGAGTCTGTACACAAGGTATTAATCTACTACAGTAATGGCTGAACAAACGTAAAAAGAAGCTTTAAAACTGTGTGACCTTAAACCCTTAAGAATTAATGTTTTCTTCTGATGATTAGTCCCACATTGAAGCAGGTAGCAAAAACAAGCCTTCACATTGCACTCTCCACAAATGACATCACATTTCAGCAGGATGGCCACCACCTGCATTAACCTGCCAATTGGAACTAAAAACTCTTGAAAAATACACAGGTTGCAGTTTATTCATAAATACAACTTTGACAGCTTTCAGACTTCTGAGCTGGGAAAAATAGGTTACAGCTTTCCTTTAAAGGTCTGCTTTACATCCTGTAGCTTAAAAAAATTAAAAATTTGGTACCTAAACTAAAGTTCCTAAATCTGTAGTTAGACACTTAAATAAATGATTTTCAAAAGTGATGAGTACCCAGTGGTTCCTATTAAAGTCAATGGGAGTTCCTGGGTATCATACAAAGATTTTCAAAAGTGACTAATGATTCTGGATGCCTCAATCTGTGGGTGCCCTACTTGAAACACCCCAAATCACTCCTCACTTTTGAAAATAAGACTTCTTTTATGGGTGCCTAAACAAGGATTGAAGAATTTAAGCACCCATTTTATCAAATATTGGCCTGTATGTGTCTGGGTCCTGCTTAAGAGTTTTGCTCTCTTTGCTAGGCATGACGACAGCTGTTGAGAAAAACTGAAACACTCCAGGTAACAATCCCCTGATTTGAACTCTGTGGGCCTGACAAAGGATGAAGTATTATCAATGGAAAACTACTGTAAATTGCTTCCCTCATTTGTCTGACAGGGCCTGAGTTTGCTGGCATCCAAGGCACATGGCTGGGCCTATCTATTTACATGTGCATTTCCTGAGTAAACTACATATTGTGCCTTAAGTTTATACAACACTTTACAAATGCATTCTGAGATATTTGCACTGCCCCGTAGAGTTACAATATCTGTTAAACAATGGTACAATAGCAGAATATGGGGATAAATAAAAATGATAAGGATGATGGCTGGCAAAAGAAGCCTTTAAGGAGGGATTTGAAAAACGGGAGTGAAGGCAACTGACTGACATGTGAGAACAGGAAGACTGTCTCAGCCCAGGGACTGGGTCATTATAGAAGGCACAAAATCAAGGATAGAAGAAGGAGACCAAGGAAGCAGTAAGCTGATAGGATGCAAGAAAGAATGCACAGATGAAAAAGAAAACAGGGATACAAATGTCAGAGAGATTATGTAGGGCCTAGAGTCAAGGATGAATAGCTTTAACATGATACAAAGGAGACAGGAAGTCAATAAAGGGATTCAGGGAGGCGACTGACATGATCAGAGCAATCGGAAAGGAAGATGACTTTAGCAATTGTACTTTGGACAGATTAGTGGGGTAGTTTGACAGGTAGTGAGGCTAGATAAGTTACGTGACTCAAGGCCAGTGATGCACAGCACATGGATATACATGGATTTCAGCTGTGGAGTTATTAAGGCAACAGTGGATACTAGTGATATTAGACATACAAGTCATATTTTATACATGCTTGAATGGGCTCATATATTAATAAAATGTTAAAATCTTAGTGCCATTCCATCTGCAGCTTACTGCGTGGCATCCTGAAATTACAGCACCAGGCCTTGTTCCAAGAACCTGGAAATAGGCACAATGAGGTAAATTAAGGACAATCTGTCATCTTGAACTTTAAATGATCTTAAGTTAAACTCTTAATGGTATTTTAAATGGGGGAGGAAGAACTGTACCTAATGATACATTACTGTACTTACTTTTCTCCATTCCTAAACTGAGACTTTTGATTAGCAGCCTAACATGAAGTCAACAATAGTAACCTTTTCTGACTGACATTAACTCCCTCACTGATTGAGGGGGGAGGTGGGGAGGAATGTCCATCTCTTCTGCAGATCAGCTTATCTCACCTGCTCTACGTTTCCCACCCACGTACAAACCCTGCTGTTCAGCAAAGAAGGTGAGAAGAAAGGTACGCTCGGTTCAGGAACTGATACATTATTCTTCTATTTTTTGATTCTCTAAAACCTGATTAAAGAGCCTAGGCAAGAGAGATAGTGCTTATCTGCAGGAATTATTGCTGTTTCTTTGTGGTTCTATTTGCTAAATGAGTGAGACAAGTTGGGGCACACTGTCTGAAGTCTCTGATGGCTACCCTGGTTCTTTGCAGTCAAGATAGCTGCACAGTCTTACTCTTACAATAATGGAACCTTCCACAAGGTGGAAAAAAAAATAGAATGAACCAGGGAGGGGAGAGAAGTATCACATAGGACTATCATTTCTGCTCTAAACAGCAAGGCAAATGCTGAACATCAATCAGTGAGATGATTTAATTAAGCTGGATATTATTACACTAAAGAGGTTAGCATATCCATTTTTCTCAGTAAAACTATGTTTAGTTTAGTTACCAAGGCACCTGGTTCAAGGTTATGGGGCATATTTTTTCAAAAGGCACAAGTAGGAGTTAGGTGCCTAGCTGCCCTTTTCATGTTTGAAAACTTCCCCCATATGCTCTGGGAAAAAAGTAATAAAGGAAACAGAATATTGGCCAGCATGATGAAGGGGGACTTTGTAAGAAAACCATTGTCTTTCTGGGACCAATGGCATCATCTTGCCCAAGGAAAAATATAATTAATTTGTTGGTCTTAGCCAAAGGCACTAACACATTTATAAGAAAAGCACAAAACTTATGTTTAAGATTTACCTTTAATGGTAAACATTGCAGTGGATACTCTGCTGTAGGGTCAAACAGAGTGCACACCCTTTACGTACAACTTCACTAGGATGGTATTGGGGATGATGATAATTCTTCTGGCCTCCAAAGTTATCCAAGTATACCACAAATGAAACTCATTACATTTTACTGATTAATCATCACAATAATCCTTGAAGGCAGCTAACACATAACAGAGATCATGTCTCCCACCCTAATAAGGGCAGCCACTTATGGAAAGGAACACAGTATCTGTCTAACACTGCACAGTAATACCACACAAAAGCATGTGATAACTCAGTAAATACTAGCCTATCCATACAGAATAGGGGACTCTATTCTGGGAAGAAGTGACTTGGAAAAAGATTTCGGGTTGTGGTGGATACTCAGCTGAATGTGAGCTCCCAGTGTGATGCTATGTCCAAAACAGTTAATGTGATGCATAAGGGGAATCTTGAGTAGGAGTAGAGAGGTTATTTTACCTCTATATTTGGCATTTGTGCAACTGCTGCTGGAAACCAGATCCAGCTGTAGTGTTCACAGTTCAAGAAGGATATTGATAATTTTGAGAGGGTTCAGGGAAGAGCCACAAGAATGATTAAAGGATTAAAAAAAATACCTTATAGTGATAGACTCAGAGATTTCAAGTTATTTAGTTTAACAAGGAGAAGGTTAAGGGATGAGTTGATTACAGTCTATTAGTACACACCTGGGGAACCAATACTTAACAATGGGGTCTTCAATCTAGCAGGGCAAAATATAACACAATCCAATGGCTGAAAGTTGAAGCTAGACAAATTTAGACTGGAAATAAGGTGTAAATTTTTAACAGTGAAAGTAATTAACCATTGGAACAATTTACCAAGAGCGGTGGTGGATTTTCTATCACTTACAATCTTTAAACCGAGATTAGATGTTCTTCTAAAAGATATGCTGTAAGAATTATTTTTTAGGAAGTTATATGGCCTGTGTTATACAGGATTTCCTACTAGATTATCACAGTGGTCCCTTCTGGCTTTGGAATCTATGAATCTATTAAATAAATCCTTCAGCTGTGACAGCTTTAGTACCAGATCCTCAACTGTGAGTGAGGAGAGCTCAGCTGAGCTGGTGGAGTCAAAAGTGGCTTTAAATCCAACCCGATCTACAAGTCTGGAATTTCCGTGCTAGTCACAGCACCTGGAAGGGATGGCTACATCAGCCAGAGAATCAACATGGTACATAGATGCCCAACTCAGCCCTTTTGCCTTAGCCATAACCCCTAATAAAGCAGCTTTAGATCACTGAAGGGTGTCTCTAAATATTGCAGATCCTTCCAAGGTTGGTTAAGTCGGCTTTGGGGAAATTTTGTGCCAACACTGCAGCTCAGGATGTGGCCCTTAGATTCCTTAGTCCTCAGCTTCACCTACCTCACATTCAGAGGCAAAGGCTGCTCTAACCTGCACTGTCTGGTAATGGACTGTAGCAATTATGAAATGACAAATATCACTGCAGTGCAGCACCCTCCATACCCTACCACCAAGACACAGAACACCCTTTCTTGCTCCCTAGGCATAAGGAGAAATCAGGAGGCTTGGCTAATTATACTCCAGCTAATTACTCAGACCAGGGAATCATCAGCTGCCTATTTAGTGTAGATTTAAGGTCATTTTGCACTACTCTGGTGATGCACAGGTAACTTAGCAGAAAAAAAGATCTGGTCCCTCGTGTTTACCTGTAGCTGTTACATCTTGAGGATTTATCTGTTGAATTACTGCATCCTTACGCACTGCTATTGTACGCCGTTAAGCAGCTGAACTGTTTCATCCTAGAGGCGGCTGTGCACAGCTTTAGAACTCTTATTATTGGTCACTTTGATACTACAGAAAAAAATCTGGTGAATGATGTCATTCTGAATAGGAGCTATTATTGCCTTTATTAACATAGCCCCTCTCATTATTTTGTGTGAGAAATTACTGAGGTAAAACAGCCTGGAGACATATAAATCAAATTCTGTTCTCTGATACCCTGGGTTTACTCCAGTGTAAGTCTGGAGTAATCCACTGAATGAGTGGAATGACTTTGGGGTAACTGAAAATAGAATCTTACCCTTTTTTTCTGGAAAAAACAAAGGGTACATCGATACAGCAGTACCCACCCACCCCCAAAAACCTGGATCAACTGACTTGGACTAGCAGGGCTCATGCTATTGGGCTAAAAATAGCAGTGTAGCTGTTCCTGCTTAGACTGTAGCCCAGTCTCTGAGACCTGGTGAGGGAAGAGGGTTTTGGAGCCCAGGCTACAGCCTGAGCAGGAATGTCTACACTGTTATTGTTAGCCCCATAGCACAAGCCCTGCAAGCCCAAGTCAGTTGACCAGGCCCTGAGACTCGCTGCCATGGGTTTTATTTATGTATGTATTTATTGCAGTGTAGATGTACCCAAAATGTACTCATACTTACAGCAGCATTAATCAGGAGTAACTCCACAGATGTAAAAGCAGTTACAACTGGTGTACAACCAAAGTGGGATCAGAATCTGGTCCCTGGGGTATGCATTTAAGAATAATCCCAGTCAATTTAGGAAAGCACATAGATTTACCATGAGCCCATACCCTGGAGAAAGAATTAGAATCTACGAAATGGCAGCGTCTGTCTTACCCAAACCCATGTCAGGTTTCAAGGTTAAAGCCATATTTGTGTTTTCAGTTTTTCCTCATCATAATTGGTAAGGTTATATCTATGAATATTATAATATCTAATTTGAAAAATTTCAAATAGGTTAAAAGGCAATCCATCATCATCTTTAAAATGTGATGTTAACAGCTTTATAGTTAAATTAGTCTCTGAAAAATAGATAAAGGTTGTCTGTGAAAAAGCACTTTTTTATGACAAAGATAATTGAACCCATAGAGAGGAAAGCATAACCTGAAAATGATTTAGAAAATTCATCATGAAAGTGTGTCATTATACTAATTTAGAAAGAAAATCACTTTTTTATTTACCCATCTGTAATGAATTCATCTCTCTCAGATCAGACAGGCTAAGAGAATGACAAAATGTTAACGATGAGCATGTTCAAAGTTAGGATGTAACCTTGTCACATTCTGCATAAGTCTCTGAGCAGTTCAAAACAGTTTTTCTGATGTGCTTGTAATGTGATATGAAATAATCCTTTGTAAAACCTTTTCTTTTGAAAGATAAGAGAAAAAGATGTTTAGGAAAAGCTGAATTCAATCCATTTGTTAGCACACTTCTTGTTCTTTCTCTCTCTTTTTCAAATATGTATTATGCAGTAAAAAAGTGTTCTAAGAGCTGTGAAAATTCTGCTCCACACCTAATGTGAAATAACCTAAATCAATCCTGAAAAGTAACTCTTGATCAACATGAGATGACATTACATGACAGAAGGGAGATTTGAAGGAGGATATTTCAAGTACTGTTTTTTTTTTCCAGTTCTGAGTATTAGCTAAAGTTCACAATGGCTTAGATTGTTTTCAGTCTGAAATGTTTGAAAGTGATTTGTAGTCAGCACTATTAATCACTGACTATCAAAGCCAATGAGAGCATCTGAGGACTGAACAATAATAAAGTGTAACATCTGAAGTACCAGAGGTTAACTAAGCTGTGTCAAATCCTGGAACATGCAGCACTTTCTAATCAAAGTGAGCATTTAAATACCTGAAGCCACGTAACTGGTTCCTTTTGACTTTATTCAAAATGCCTGTTCATGTAAATTTGGCATTTTCTTCATTTTGACAAAGCTCAAAGCCATGAATACCTGTTTGGAGTCTGTTTTTACACTGATAAGACCTTATATAGCATCCCTGTTTTATCATTAGAAATTTAAATTTTATTTTCAGGACATGTTCAGAATTTAGACAACTAATGGGGCAAAAATATTCAACTTATAAAACATACAATGCCACCACATTACATGTAGAGTCCACCCTGGTCCACCACTGTCACTGAACTTATGGTTTTGTTAGTATTTCCATTTTATTCCCATATTAATTCAGCGATGAAAGAAATTCTGCTACCTGAAAATTTGCATAAAAGAGCTCGTGTCTGGGACATGATTTAAAATACAAGTAAGAGCAGAAATGCACAGTTTTGGGGATGTAGCATTTCCATTTGTATAGTTCAAAGATTCCACTCACTATTACAAAGTGGGAAATTAGGTCTGAAAGTGGGAAATTAGGGCTGTTTCTGTTCTCACATCAGTTTTACGCTAGCATAAATCATTTACTTTAGCTGAGTTCCTCTGAATTTACATCAGCATAAGTGAAGGCAGAAAGAGGCTCACTAGCATTTGTCAGTATGCACATCCATGTACATGTCACAAAAATTGATGGTACATCCCAGCAGCTTAGCAGCAGTTGAAATGTGTTAGGTTAAAGTTCAGAATTGTTATTGTCCACAGGGCCAAAAAGACCCTTCAAGAAAAAAATCACTAAATAAGTATTTACACAACAGACCAGAAAGAGTCAAGTCAAATAAATAAAAAGAACATTAAGAATATATAATTTGGAACTATACCTATTTACATGTTGACACCATGAATCAAATTCACCAGAGATCTGTAATGTCAGCTGCTAAATATTTATTTGTAAAGATAATTTTTTTTTAAATGCCAGTTAAAAAAATCAGAGTAGTTTGCACTACAAAACTTTTGCAAAATTAGCATTAAACATCTAATATTAACTCTTAAAAGGAAGGACGTCCATAGTTAAGCTGTCACCCTGACCTTATTGTGCCTAGGTACTGTTGCTGAGGTCTCTTGATCACAGATGCACTTACATAAAATTTGAGCTGGACAATTATTCTATTTTATGTAGTTTCTTACACTGCATCCATCACAGTGTTATCAGAGCTGAGGCAGAGCTAGCTGTGGTAGGGGAAAAGATTCAGGTTTAACTGAATTTGCTTGGTCTTGTACCTCAAAGTTTAGTCCCTTATTGGGTCCACAACAAATATTTATTTATTTAAAATTAGAGCTGAATTTCTGAATTTCTTTTTTAGATGAAATTTTTCATAAAAACATTTAACAAAACATGTTTCCATTTTCCAACCCTTTCTAATTGCTCTCTGGGTTAGCTGTGCATGAGACACCTCTCATTTCCCTAGGGAAGGAGTTCTCAAACTGGGGGTCGGGACCCCTCAGGTTATTACATGGGGGGTCATGAGTGGTCAGCCTCCAATCCAAACCCTGCTTTGCCTCCAGCATTTATAATGGTGTTAAATATATAAAAATGTGTTTTTAATTGATAAGGGGCGGGTCACACTCAGAGGCTTGCTATATGAAAGGGGTCATCAGTACAAAAGTTTGAGAACCACTGCCCTAGGGTTATGAGGGACATAGTCATCAAATAACGTTATGCAATCCTACTTCAGTTCTATACGCTAGAGAAAATGCAGGATGTTCAGTATAAAATTCCAGGGAATTCACATCATAGACAAGGTTTCTTGAGATAAGAGATCAAAAGTTTCTTGGAACCAGACAATATCAATGTATGTTTCAATGCAACAGGTGTAGTTAGGTATTCCAGCTGCTTGGGCTACAGTTATAAACTGGATAGGAGTTGAAGTTCTTTAACTTTACATACATCTCAGTATTTAATGGCTAAAACAATTTCCTTAAGCTGAATACCAGCACTTTGTAACATTTTAAAAAATTGATAAAACTTAACAGGATTTATTTTGAGCAACCACATACTGACATACTGTCATTTCTAAATGTCAGGGATTTTATGCTCAGTTCATGAAAACAGATCTCATCCTCAGGGATAGTATTACTTTCTATGGCAAATCTTTAAAAGTCTTAAAGAAGGAGAAAAATATCACCCGCCCCAATAACCTAAAATGACTTCTCTCCTTCTACACAATCTTTGATATCTAATAAAGAAGCCATCTGGGCTTTTTCTTGTCTGTTTTCCTTTAAAAACTGAAACTTTTGATGAAAGTATTTTCTTATTTCACAACAGAAGTTTAATGGTCAAACTTGGTACTCCTGATCTCAGCTGTGGATAGGGTGCTCTACATGCTGCTCATGTGTGTGTGTATAAACAGGGGCGGCTCTAGGTTTTTTGCCACCCCAAGCACGGCAGTTAGGCGGCCTTTGGCGGCATGCCTGCGGGCTGTCCGCGGTCATGTGGATTCGGTGGCGTTTCTGCGGGTGATCTGCCGGTCCTGCGGCTTCGGCGTACCCGCCGCCGAATTGCCGCCGAAGCCACGGAACCGGTGGACCTCCCGCAGGCAAGCCGCCAAAGGCGGCCTGACTGCTGCCTTCACAGCGACTGGCAGGCTGCCCCCCACGGCTTGCCACCCCAGGCATGCGCTTGCTGCGCTTGTGCCTGGAGCTGCCCCTGTGTGTTAAGGTGCTGTTTGCACACCCTACTTCAAGATCCAGCCGCCTAGCACTGGTTAGATTACCCTGAAGGCTGCTCTAAACTGTGACAACTACCAATGAGCTCCAGTGGCCATTTATCTGGGACACTGGAACATCTTTGTCCTGCCCATGTCCTTGTGGTTGTTGCTGGTGAACATAGGAAGCATTACAGTGATTCTATAATACCCTAGCATTGTCCTGGAGAGAGGGAATCCAAGCAATACTCAAGTAAGCTGGTTCTAGGGCAGCTGTATATTGTCAAACCTACCATATCATGACCAAGGATCTGGGTCAACATCTTTCAATTTGAGAAGACCAGTATACAATTTAATGTGTACATGAGTTGCATGGACAGTGGGTTTAGGTGTCTAGGTTCACAATAAATATATATTTTTTAAAATACAGTTTCATGCGTAGCAATTGTAAATTGTTTTTCACCCTGGTAGGTAATTAGAGTTTGAAAATACAAAAAGAAACATATAGAAATATCTACTTAGCATACAAAAGATCTTTCCCATCCTATGACATAAGAATGTAACACCTGTCTACTTACTTAGCTCTGAATATACAGACAAGATAAGAAACCACCTGGGGAGATTATTTCAATTAACTCTCTTTACTTGAATACACAATTTTTTTACATTTTATCATAAATAAATGGAAAGATTAGAGAAAAAAAGATCACATTTATATCATGGGTATCTGATTTATTTTTATAATAAAGCATTATGCTTTGAAGATGTTGCACATGATACTTTTAGGCGATGCTAGTTCTAACAGGACAGATGATTGGATATACTGAATATATATCACAGTGGTTTATTAAATTAACTTGTGAGTGAAATTACAGACACACATTTTTTCATTCATTATATAAATGAATGGAAAAGTACACACACTTTTTCTTCTTTTCATCCTGAAGCATTTTTGCAGAAATAGGGAGCAATACAGCATCAACATTCATTGTTATATATGGCTTGTTCCTCCATTAAACCCAGCCTGTACATATTCCTGCACACAATGTCCTGCCATCTAGTAGGTGGTCGGCCTCTAGGTTGGACTGACCTTGGTTGTGTTTGCATTATTTTCTTTGGCATTCTATCATCTGCTTGTTTTCTGTGGTGTCCCCACTATAATATTTTCAGTTGTAGCTAGTCCCATACCCTGATCTCACATCCTACTTTCCTTCTCACTTCTTCATTTGTCTTAAAATCATTTCACTTAACACTTGCCATCTTTTGAAGAATTCTCATCTCGTCTGCTTCCAGCGTTCTGGTATCTGTTTCATTTAATGCGGTTGTGTGCAAATTATAGAGTAATACTGTTAGTACATCGGATTGATACATTTTCATTTTGATACCAAACAATGTTTTTATCAGTCCATAATTTCATCAATTTCAATGCAGCACTTGTGGTTAAGGCACATCTCCTTTTAACCTCATCCTTGATAGAACCATCAGAACTGATCAAGCTACTGACGAACACATAAGGTTCTACTTTTCCCATGACTTCACCCCCACTGCATTTCAACACTTTATCTATTATCCCTTTTCCAAGATCCAACCACATTTTCTTCTTGTCATTTATTACAAGTGTAAGTCAACTACATCAATTTTCTAAGGTAAAGAAGATTATCAGAATTAATTCAAAAGTGCCTGCCAGTTGTATGAGGTCATCTGCATAAACTAGTAGTTTAACTGTAGAGCTCCAAATGTCAGATCCTCTAACTTGTCTGTCATTCTTAATGCCCAGTTTGAGAACATGATGAAAAGCGACAGTGATTCCATGCCTCCTTGTCTTACAAACTTTGACTTGAACCAGCTGCTTAATTTTCACCAATTCTTATGGCACTACAGGAGTCTTCATAAATAACTTCTATAATTGCAATGATCTTATCTGAAACTCCATCTGATTTTTCTACTTTTCATAATGCTCCCCTCCAAACTGAATCAATTGCCTTCATGAAGTTGATGAAAACAGCAAACATTTTTAATCCCAATTCTTGCTTTTCCCCCCCCCCCCCCCCCCCATCAACTGTTGGATGGAACTTCTGCCATGGTCTGAAACCATTCTGTGCCTTGCCTACTACTTCCTCTAAAACCGGCCTTCATCTGTTGACAATTACTTTTATCATGATTTTTCCCCCAGTACTGACAATAAGCATACACCACAATAATTATTCAGATTGTCAGGATTTGGTTTTTCAGGATTGGTACAACTATTGCCTTTAGCCAGTCATTTGGTTGTTCCTCTGTCTCCCGTATCTTCTCGTATATTTTTTCTAATGCTTTGATAGCACTTGCCAGCTTTTAGCATCTTAGTTGTTATATTGTCTCTTCCTGCAGCATTCCTGTTTTTAATTGCTTCACTACTATTTCTATTTTTTCTTCTGATAGTGCGGATATCCATTGCCTTGCAAGCCACCCTCTTCAACTCGCATGTCTAGAATGCTTGCATCAGGAAGAACTGCAGGGATCAGCACTTTGTCAGAATGCTCCTTTCATACTTCCAGCACCTCTTCGGCATTTGCTGTCAGGTCACAGATAGCACTTTTTACCACTTGCACCGTTGGCCTGATTGTGTTTCCATACACCTTAACATTTTTGTACATTGTTTTCATATCTTGTTTTCTTGATGCCTCCTCTAGTTGTTCAGCCTCATCTTTTCAAGGCTTCTGCTTGTCCAGTTCTTTGTGATTTCTTCACCTCTTTGTGCAATGCTTTTATTTCTTCCACTTTTTCAGAAGTCTTGACTTGTTTATAATTTTCTAGTAATGTTCTTGTTTCATTGCGTGTCCAGCTTTTTCTTGTTTGCTATGCCTTCCAGTAACTTCCTACACTATGTTTTGTAATGTGTCCTTAAGTATTTCCTGTCCAGTGAGATTTCTTCAGCACCACAAAATAATGGTCTAAGAGTCACTTTCTATGCATCCCTCACAGAGATATCCTTTAACTTATCAGGTCATATCTGGCTCCAGTTGCACCCATCTTTTTTGGATGCCAACTCTGTCCACAATCTATTCAAGTGACACCATCATAGGACCTAATCACATCAGCCATGCCATCAGGGGCTCATTCACCTGCACATCTACCAATGTGATATATGCCATCATGTGCCAGCAATGCCCCTCTGCCATGTACATTGGCCAAACCGGACAGTCTCTACGCAAAAGAATAAATGGACACAAATCTGACATCAGGAATCATAACATTCAAAAACCAGTAGGAGAACACTTCAACCTCTCTGGTCACTCAGTAACAGACTTAAAGGTGGCAATTTTGCAACAGAAAAGCTTCAAAAACAGACTCCAACGAGAAACTGCTGAACTTGAATTAATATGCAAACTAGATAACATTAACTTTGGCTTGAATAGAGACTGGGAGTGGCTGGGTCATTACACAAATTGAATCTATTTCCCCATGTTAATTATCCTCACACCCTTTTGTCAACTGTCTGAAATGGGCCATCTTGATTATCACTACAAATCTTTGTTTTCTCCTGCTGATAATAGTTCACCATAATTAATTAGCCTCTTAGAGTTGATATGGCAACTTCCACCTTTTCATGTTCTCTGTATGCATATATATCTTCTTACTGTATGTTCCATTCTATGCATCTGATGAAGTGGACTGTAGCCTACAAAAGCTTATGCTCAAATAAATTTGTTAGTCTCTAAGGTGCTGTAGAGGTGCGGACTCACCCCTGCGACGCCTCCTGCTGGTCGTCTCGGGAATTAGCTCTTCCAGCGTCCTGGAGCGCCCTATGCAGGCCAGTGGTCCGCCTGTCCTCCAGCCCCCGTGTCCCTCCCGGACCCCGGTGCCCTTTTATCTGAGGTGCTGCCCCCTGGCAGTACACCCCTCAGTACTAGGGTCTCCCCTCCCCAGGGAACCCCCACCCACTATCCCTACCTCACCTCAGAATAAGGCCACTGCCAGTCACCAACTAGCCCCCGCTCCCTGGGGCTAACTGCAGTATAGGCCACACATCACAGGCAAGGTTGGATTTGGACCTGCTGCTTTGGCCTATCCCTGGGCTGCCCTCTGCAACCCCCAGTACCCCTTGACCTCCTATCAGGCTGCAGCCTGGGGCTTTCCAGGCTGGAGCTCCCCAGCTCCTCCGCCTTTCCCCAGCCCTGCTCCGCTCCACTCCACTCCACTCAGGTACCCTGTCTCTGCTCCCTGCAGCCAGGCCCTTCTCTCTCTGAGTGCAGAGAGAGACTGTTTGGGCTCCTGGCTCCCAGCCTTCTAATACAGGCCAGCTGGGGCCTGATTGGGGCGTGGCCCAGCTGTGGCTACTTCCCCAATCAGCCCAGTAGCTTTTCCCTTTGCCCCAGCCCTCTGCCAGGGCTGTTTTAAACCCCTCAGGCAGGAGCAGGGTAACCACCCCGCTACAGGTGCCACAAGTACTCCTGTTCTTTTTGCAGATACAGACTAACACGGCTGCTACTCTGAAACCTGTTTTCTTGTCAACTTCTATAGCAACCCCATCTCTGTGCTTGACTTGTCCACTTGAATGTCCAGAGTAAAGACTGTCAACTACCCAGTATCCAGCCAATGTGTCTCTTGTATGGCAGCAAGGGACAGACAGACAGACACACACACACACACACTAAAATTTACAGCCTACGTTTTGAAGGTCAGTGTTGTCAAAACAAAAAACAATGAACAATGACAACACAAAATTACATGTAACTGGTGTTAAACAAAAAGAAAAGAAAAGAACTGTGTACAGAAAAATAATGATAGTCTAGGGTTTACAGCAATTCTACTGAACAAGATGTTTCAGAGATGTAGACAGTTAAATCTGTTTTTAATTATTTTGTTTTTTAATTAAGAAGTAAATAACCTTATTAAAAAGAATGCTCCCTCTCCCAGTCAAGTTAGTTTGCTCCGAGAGAGATAATTACTACAGTCTCTGCATGAACCATGGAGCTCATTCCACCAATCAGGAAGCAAAGCAAAGGTTGGCTTTTATGTTTTATATTTGGTATACTTTGACATTGCTGTTAAATTAGTTTTCCGTGGCTTAAAATATTCTTGTTAGCCAGTTGCTGTATGCATTTCATTAACTCAGAGCATAATTGATCTCATGATAAGCCCTAATGAAATGCTGTTTCTTTCAGAAGTAAATTGTCATACTCATGCTGCAATGGATATTGTTTTTGAAAGTCCTTCTAGGAAGGGAGGTGGGAGAGTGTGAGGTCAAGTCAGGGCATGTACATGCTAAAAGTCTTAGATGATGCCCCTAAACTCTAAGCCTTGCCCTATAAGACCCCTCTATCAACAAAGAATTTCTGCCGAGTTTTAACGCCACATGTTTTGGGGGCAGATAGCTTAGAATGGAACTTTATGCTTGTGCCTTCCTTTCTGGTCATATTTCCCCTGCTTATATGAAAGAACAGGTTAGAACTGAGTTCTGATTTTTGAGGACTTTTGCTGCATAAGTCATGGTGTGAAGGAAAGGCACAGGCAAAATGACTGGTAGCCACAAGATATCTGGCATTACAGACGCTCCCCGGGTTACGCAAACCCAATTTACGGAAATCCGGACTTACGGAAAAAGTTCCATAAGTTCCATAAGCTTTTTTTTTTTTTTGCGTAATTGTTGGAGATACATTCCCAACTTAAGCAAAATTCGACTTATGCAAGGTGTTCTGGAACACAATGCTTGCGTAAGTCGGGGAGCTTCTGTATAATAACTCCTTGGTATTGTGACATATGGATCTGCTTGAAAGGAAATAAAAAAAAATCTTTTGTAGTCAATGCAATGATCATCCAGAATTGCAGCTTTGAGCTCAGGGCATGGCAAGAATTGCTACTAAGTTTCCCTCCATGACCTCAGGAGCAAAGTGCCTAAAAGAGAGAGGAAAGGTGGGGAGTGGGCAGATCTGTGGCTCTGTCTTCTACGTACAAAACCAGCAGAACTGTCGGCCACATGGGGTATGTTGCATCCCTCAAAGGGCAGTGGAAGATTACTCTTCGCCCAGATAACCAGAGGAACTCTGGCCAGTCATGTGACTCTGGGGGGAGGGGAGGGGTAAAATTTTACCTGATGCTGCACCTGCAGCACATTGACTCTGCATTGCCACCAATGCAGGGATGTGATTGAATGTCACCGTCTTGCCCTGTGGTATTAAAGAATACTAAAAATATTCTAAACATAACCAATTCTAATTTAGTATGCAAAGAAGTTGTACTACAAGTGAGTCTACTGTTTATGAGGGGACAAGGAATCAACAACGTTGGTCTATAATTGATGGTCTATAAATATTGAACTATAACTACGCACTGAGAAAACACAGTGATGGGAATGGTGTAAGAACTTAAGTAGAAGAGCATGGGATATTTGTTTCAGAAACATCTGTTATATCGTAGAATTGTTATGACAGAAAAATGGAAAATGCAGTACATTTTAAATTAGACTTCAAAATTTAAGCCAAGTAGATTGAGTAAACAATCATTTATTTAATTTTCCTGGGAAGACTCACAGATAGCACATATGTAAAATATTTCCACAATTAGGGCACTCAACACAGTATCCAAATCCATGGTATTCCAAAGCCTTCATGGAAGGAATCATAAATTGTAGTGACAGTAATAGTTTCAGAATTATTTGCTTAGAACCACTGCACATATATCACATCATTAAAGACAAACATCAAAGAACTGTAACAGCTAAATACTGTTCACACAAACTAACATTCCAATACTTACATAGAAACAAAAGGATATTAATCAAAACGCTGATTTTTAAGCTTTGGATGAGTTTAGACATTTTGCTGTCAAGCAACTTAGAAACAGTGTCTGAAAATAGTTAAGTTTCTTTATTCTGGAATGCCCATGAATTTAACAAGGTGTAGCAAAGCGGCCTCTACATTTTAACCAAGACAAGCTTGCGTGGGTATTGTCAGAGCGTCCATCACCTTTTTGATTAGCTGGACTAAAACCAAGGAAGATAAGCACTCTGTTCCCTACAATGATAAGGAGTGTATTTTCCCTCAAGTTCTTAATATTTGTTCTTTCTCACGAATGTCTAAAATCACTGTAATCACAGTGGCCCTAACTGCATTTTGACCTTTTTTGCATCTAACTGGGATCCTATAGTAGCATTCTTCACAGATAGGGGTTTTGTGGAATCCTGCCCAATCCGTATTTCCTATTTCTTCACTAGTGATCCTCAAAATGAAAATATTTTTAGCCCAAGAGAGACAGCTTGTTTGGAGAGTGGGCTTCTCATGGCTGTGATTTCAGTCATCATCTTTGTTTAAGATCCCCATTTGCATCACAAAATTAGTGAGTGTCCAGACCATCTGTTTTAGACCTTGTCTACACAACAGTTTTGTTGACAAAAGGCAGCTTTTGTTGACAAATCAGTGAATGCATATGTAACACCGACAGACCCTGGTCATCAGCGGGCGGTATCGAACCTTGTGCCTCTGGAGCTAAATGCATGGGCTTCTACTGCATGAGCTGAAAGCCAACTGCCTGTTAGCTAAGGCTGTAGAGAAGACTTATTTTATCTCTCTCTTTCTCTCTCTCTAAGTGGGATCAGTGCCACTAGATGGGACAGAACACCACACCTAGAAGGTGTGTGGGTTACACGTACACACTGCAATGCGACTTTTGGTGGCAAAAATGCCCCGTTTTGGTGACAAAATAAAACCACCCCGATGAGAGACATAAGGCTTTTTGCGCATTTTTTTTCTCAACAGAATGCCAGTGTAGACACCACGCTTGATTTTATCTTTTTAATTGGCCTCCAAGAGGTGTCCCACAATGCCCACCCTGACCGCTCTAGTCAGTAGTTTCAACTCCACTGCCCTGAAGTCAGGTATGCGTCCATCTGCTCCTCCTCTTTAGAAGCCCTGGGAATTTTTGAAGTTCCATTTCCTGTTGGCTCAACATGGAGAGGTCTCATTGCATCTTCCCAGGTGACCATGGCGGGTTATCGCAGCAAACGGTCTCCCACTTGGACCACGGGATCTGCTGAGTATATGGGGAGAGGAGGCTGTTCAGTCCCAGCTGCACTTGAGCCATAGGAATTTTGATACCCACAGGCAGATTTCTCAAGACTTGTGCAAAAAGTGCTATGATCAGGACATGCTGAAGTGCAGAGCAAAGATAAAGGAGTTGAGGCAGGCGTATCATAAGGCGAGGCAGGCAAACATTGCTCCGGTGCTGAACCTAAGACCTGCCAGTTCTATAAGGAGCTGGATGCTATCCTTGGTGGTGATCCCCACCTCCGCCACCAAGAGCCCCGTGGATACTTCGGTGGGCCTGGAGGCGGTGGAAAGAGGACCTAACCCAGAGGATTAAGTCATTGATGAAGCGATGGAGTTAAGTATCAGATGGTTAGCCTTGTTAGTCTGAATCTGTAAAAAGCAACAGAGGGTCCTGTGGCACCTTTAAGACTAACAGAAGTATTGCAGCATAAGCTTTCGTGGGTGAATGCCCACTTCATCAGATGCAAGTAATGGAAATTTCCAGAGGCAGGTATAAATCAGTATGGAGATAACGAGGTTAGTTCAATCAGGGAGGGTGAGGTGCTCTGCTAGCAGTTGAGGTGTGAACACCAACGGAGGAGAAACTGCTTCTGTAGTTGGCTAGCCATTCACAGTCTTTGTTTAATCCTGATCTGATGGTGTCAAATTTGCAAATGAACTGGAGCTCAGCAGTTTCTCTTTGGAGTCTGGTCCTGAAGTTTTTTTGATGTAAGATGGCTACCTTTACATCTGCTATTGTGTGGCCAGGGAGGTTGAAGTGTTCTCCTACAGGTTCTTGTATATTGCCATTCCTGATATCTGACTTGTGTCCATTTATCCTCTTGCATAGTGACTGTCCAGTTTGGCCAATGTACATAGCAGAGGGGCATTGCTGGCACATGATGGCATATATAACATTGGTGGACGTGCAGGTGAATGAGCCGGTGCTGTTGTAGCTGATCTGGTTAGGTCCTGTGATGGTGTTGCTGGTGTAGATATGTGGGCAGAGTTGGCATCGAGGTTTGTTGCATGGGTTGGTTCCTGAGTTAGAGTTGTTATGGTGCGGTGCGTGGTTGCTGGTGAGAATATGCTTAAGGTTGGCGGGTTGTCTGTGGTCGAGGACTGGCCTGCCTCCCAAGGTCTGTGAATGGAGTTAGACAATGATGTGGAGCTCCCGGCAGGGTCGCCTGGTGGGCAAGGCAGCCAGGAACTGTTCACTACTCCAGAAGTGTCTAGCCAGTCTTAGCAGTTGCTCTCCAGTGAGCGAGAAGCAGTAGAGGAGACACCTGGTAAGTGGCTGTGGCTTGTGTAGTGCGGAGGTGGGTTCAGGGTGTAGAAATGGACCAGGCTGGCTGTTTCTGGATGCTGAACATTTCCCTGTGAAGCTAATAAGTATGGTGGAACAGGGTGTTGATGCACATCAAGGTCTCATGGGAATCCTCCAGAGAGATCTCTCGGAAAGTTTCCTGGAGGTTCTCGGTAATCCTCTGCTGAAGGTTCCTGGGCAGAGAAGCTTTGTTCCTTCCCCCATTATAGGAAACTTTTCCATGCCATTTGGCAATCGCTTGTGCAGGGACCAAAGCAGCACACAGACGAGTAGCATAGGGACCAGGGCGGAAGCCACAAGAATGTAGTAGATGTACCCTCACTTCCCCGCTTACCCTCAGCAGTGAGATGTCTGCTAGAATGGCTCCTGCCTGTGGAAAAGTGGGGGAGAATTTTAGAATTTTTTCCCTAGTTGGCTGCACCGCAACCCTTGCAGAGTCCTCTCCATGTTTGGGTGTTCATAGCGATGTATGCTTGCCAAGGGTCAGTGAGAAAGTGATTGTTATGTTACTAGAGGTGTATTTTATTGAAATATTTCAATACTGTGCATGAACTTAACAATCATACTTCTGTGCATTGTTCCTTGTGCTTTGGCACAGGTGGCCTTGAGGAACACCCCCCACACACCGTCCGAGCGTCTCCACCAGCTAAGAAAATGCCCAAGATAGAGCAAAGAAGACATGTTCCAGGAGGTACTGCACTTCTCCAATGCCGAGAAAAGGGAGCGCAAGGAGTGGAGGGAAGCCGAAAGGCAGGACAGAAAAGAAAATCAGGAGTTTGTTAAGGATGCTACTGAGCAGATGATTAAAGTAATGGAGGAGCAAACACAGATGCTGAAGTCTTTAATAATGCTGCAGATTGAGCAGATGCATGCCCACCCTCCCCTGCAGCACATTCAGAACTCTTTTCTGTGCCCCTCCAAACTCCGCCCACACAGTCCTTTCTGCTTTCCGGGTCTTCTGGGTTTCCCCTTCATGCCACCTCCTCAGACAACTTTCAAAATGATAGCTGGACCTACACACAGCTCTGAAAGTCTGCCCTTCCCTGATACCTCCTTTCCCACCAAGAGTAGTCTTTGTGTGTGTGTGTGTGTGTGTGTGTATTGTTTCTTGAGCAATACAAGCAAAGTTTTTGAATGATAACTCATCTTTATTTGTTTCCTACAAATTGAGTAGCAGACACTACCAATACATACACAGGCAGTTTACTCATTTGCTTACTGGACTGTACGGCCCCAAATTTAACCATTGCTTCCTAGGAAAACTACATGTAATGTAATATTACAGCACCGACCAGAGAGATATACTGTTCTCATTTTCAAAGTGCTGCCTCAAAGCATCCCTGATTCGAATTGCCCCCTTCTGGGCCACTCTGATAACCCTGATATTTGGCTACAGACAAGCAATCAAAATCAGCAGCCAAGCGGTCTACCTCAACTCTCAACCCCTGAGCAAACCTTTCACCCTTAGCTTCACAGAGATTAAGCAATGTAAAACATGCAGCTATGACCATGGAATATTATCCTCATTAAGGTCTAACCTGCCATAAAGACATCGCCAGCACACCCTTAATGTGCCAAAGGCACATTCAACTGTCATCCGGCACCTACTCAGCCTTGAACTGCTCCTTACTGCTGTCCAGGTTTCCCATGTCAGGTTTCATGAGCCATGGCTGTAAGGGGTATGCCGGTCAGGATCACTATGGATATTTCAACATCCCCCAATGTAATCTTCTGGTCAGGAAAAAAAAGTCCCCTCTTGTAGCTTCCTATACAGGACAGTGTTCCTGAAGACGCGTGCATCATGCATCTTCCTGGACCACCCCACATTAATGTAAATGAAACGCCCATGGTGATCCACAAGTGCCTACAAAACCATGGAGAAGTACCCCTTCCTATTGATATACTCCGTCGCAAGGTGGTCTGGTGCCAAGATTGGAATATACATGCTATCACCCCTCCACAGTCAGGGAAACCCATTTCTGCAAAGCCGTCCACTATTTCACGCTGTAGCAGCGTGGACACCTGCTCCTGCCTGGAAGGGCCTGAGATTGCCCAGGGAGCAGGCAGCGTGAAGGCTGAGCTGATTGGGGGAAATGGCTGCAGCTGGGGCCACGCCCCAATCAGGCCTCAGCTGGCCCTATATAAGAGGCTGGGAGCCAGGAGCTCAGTAGTCTCTCTCTGCCTTCAGAGAGAGAAGGGCCTGGCTGCAGGGAGTTAGACACAGGGTACTTGTAGTGGAGCAGGGCTGGGGACAGGCTGGGGAGCTCCAGCCTGGAAAGCCCCAGGCTGTGGCCTAGTATTAGGCCAAGGGGTACTGGAGATTGCAGAGGGCAGCCCAGGGCTAGGCCAAGGTAGCAGGTCCAACCCCCCCTTGCCAGTGATGAGTGGCCTATACTGCAGTCTGCCCCAGGGAGCGGGGGCTAGTTGGTGACTGGCAGTGGCCTAGTGCTGAGGCAAGGTGGGGTTAGTGGGTGGGGGTTCCCCTGGGAGGGGAGACCCAGATCTGTGGGGTACTGCCAGGGGGCAGCATCCCAGTAATAGGGGCACCAGGTCCTGGGAGGGACACGGGTGCCAGAAGAGGACAGGCGGATCACCGGCCTGCAGAGGGCGCTCCAGAGGCTGGTGAGCTAATTCCCTGGACGACCAGCAGGAGGCGCCTCAGGGGTGAGTCCGGACTCCTACATACGCACATTTCCTAGAAGCACGGTCCTTTGTAGCAGGATGCAATTAATTGCCCTGCACACTTGCATTAACGCAGTGGTCGACTCGTCTGCTCCAAATTGATTTGTGACCGACCGGTAGCAGTCTGGAATCACCAGCTTCCACACAGCAATTGCCACATGCTTCTCTACCAATAGGGCAACTCACGTTCTGGTGTCCTTGCGCCATAGTGCTGGGGCAAGCCAAGGAAGGTGGCTTTCTGTATCCGAAAGTTTTGTAGCCACTGCTTGTCATCCCAGACCTGCATGACGATACGATCCCACCATTCAGTGCTTGTTTCCTAAGCCCCAAAGTGACAGTCCACTGTCTGCAGCTGTTCCGTGAATGCCAAAAGCAATCTAAACTTGCTCCTATCCATATCTCACAGCATGTCAGGCACCTGGGAGTCTTATTCAGTTAGGAACTTTGTGATGTCTTAATGACAGTTATCAGAGCACAGGAGAGCAGTGTGGGATCCATCCCTTCTCACAAAGATGCTGGGGTGCACACCAAACAAGGGCCATTGAAAAATGCCGTGAAAGAAAGCCAGAAGCCCATGAAATGCTGGGACAGAAAACAATCCATTATGGAACATTGAGCCTGGTCCCAAGATGCACTGCAATCCACTCCACCTTCCCACAAGACCTAGCGGCAGAAGGTGTCGAGTTGGACTGTGGGACAGGAACTCTCAGTGCATTGCTCACACTGTCAATGATAGTGCCCCGACCGTGGACGTGCTCTGCTGACAGAGGGAGCGAGTGTGAACATGCATTACTGATTTTTATTATAGCACTTTTTGAGTGTCAATATGACTCTTGTCGACAAAACTCTGTAGTGTAGACAAGGCCTAAGTATCTACATTTAAGATTGCGTATTCCGGAGACCCCACCTCTTTTTCCAATTGAGACAAAGTGTCTTTCTCTTACCCCACTTTACATTTAAAGGGCCTGATTCTCCACTCTGTTACACTAGTTTTACATCAGTGCAATTGCAATTACTTTGGTGGAGTCGCACTTGCATAAAACCAGCATAGCAGAGTGGAGTATCAGGCTCAAGGTTTCATATAAGTCATGTATCTTCAACATGTTCTAGTGTATCTTCAACAGTGGTGGAATGTGGATAGGTCTGTCCTCTCTGCAAGTTGGTCTCCATTCGGCCATGCAGAGTAGCCTATGAGAATCACACTTTCTGCTTTTGTCGTATCGTTTTTATATTCTCACACTCAAACTGATGAACAGGTACAATTTTTGTGGGTGGCTAACTTAAAAAAGAAAGCTTTTTTACAGGAATAGCAAAAGCTCCACTCAGACACTCCTGGCTAGCTGGATGTGAGCTTTTGAAAGCTATCACACCACTGTAAAAGACCTAGTTACCGTCCACTGATAAATTATGGGACAGATTCTGCCCATATTAATTGTACTGGGTGGCAGAGGGAATACTTGTGAAGTTAGGTACAACTCAGAGTGATATGTGTGACAAAACTTGGCCACATGAATACAAATCTAGTAAGTCTGACAGCAACATGTCTAAATTGCTCTTTATTTTGGACTTACTATAGCATTTAGGCTAAAAAGTAAAAATTATTCTTCACAAGCATTGTTGTTGTTTTTTAATTATTTTTATCTATTCACATGTACCAAATATATAACATATAGGGTGCCATTAGTATACCTGAGTATACAGTAATATATTTCTCCCTCCTAAAACACTAAATTAATTTTGCTAACTGTCATGTATCTCTCAATCTATTATTTCCCACTTGATTTTTTTTATGGTTCCTGTATTTAATGTGGTCAATGCTTGTACTTAGCTCCTGTTCTGCTGGGGTGTGAGGCAGAGTTAAAATAAATAGAGAAAGAGATGGGCATTACTTTTTGTTATAAAATGATGTACAGAGAAGTGAGTACAATTCTTTGTTCAGTATTTGATCCCCTGATCATACTCTTAGAACATGACATTATCTGTAGGTCTTGCAGGTCTATTAACAATCCAAATTTTCTCTTCAGTGAACAGTTGGAGCTTTCAACTTAATTTTACATTCATAAAATGGTCTCCAGTTCTTTTTACCTTATTAGTGTCTAATTCTCGCTGTGGTGGGCACTGTTTCAATACAACACAGCAGGTTTCCTCAGAGCAATGATCCACAGACAGTTAGAGAGTACTTTTATCTTAGTGCATGTATTCTGGGGGAAAGAAAAAAAAAAAACATCCAGAATCTCTGGGGAGTCTGAAAAAAGGCAAAAGGCAAGTCTGTGAAACCCTGAGTCATGTTGCTGAGCACTTACTCTCATGAGAAGTCCTACTGACTCCAAAGTAAAAGACTACATGGGCAGAACATGCTCTATGCAACAGCATCCCCTGGCGAAACTATGGAATTTCAGATTAAATTCCAGCAGGAATTAATGCTACCACTCTCAGCATTAACTGGTGCTCCAGACCCAATTGGTCATTCAATAAAAGCATGACTTAGTGAGCTGTACCGTCAAGAATAGTGAGGCCTTAGGATCAACGCAGAGGCTCTATGGTTGACCTGAGATCAGCAAGATATCCCCATGTTTCCCAGGACATCCATGTGGATGGACACCCATGCTCATTACTCAGGGTTTCAAACCTCTCCCCTTATAGGTCATGATGTTGCTGGATGTCCATATCTTTGAAGCCACAGATATTAAATGTATCTCCTAACCCCCCCTCCCCCCACCGCGCACACACACACCTTTTACACTGTTTTTCACAGTAGAGGATGATATAAGACCAATATCAGGACAATAGTCATTGACTGCACCCACCTGTTGCCCATTACAAAGCATATTTTTTACTAAAGGTTTAAGATGTTAGTGTCATTTTGGTCTTTAAAATCTTAGACAAAATGTGTTTTGATCTCAGTTTATAGCCAGCCCCAGTCAAAAGCAGGTTAAGAAAGGCCCAGGACTGAAAAAGCATCTCAAGTCTCAAAATTCCAGATATGGGAAGGAAAACATTAGGATATATACATTACAACTATCCTCTTCAAATATGTACTATATACAAGACTTGACTTCAGCTTTCAGTGTTGCTAATCCCTTCTGGGGCACAAATGTTACTTAAAATTTAAAACAAAAGAGAAAAAAATCTTACTTTGGTAGATTAATGGGGCCCCTGACAACAAAACATATGCTAGCAAGAAATAAAAATGTGATTTATGTTTAGAAGTCCATTTCCAATCACCTCCCAGATCACAGAGTTCACTCTGCATTTTTCAGCTTTGATTCAGAGATGAAACATAGTTATAGCTATAAGAAAGCAAGAAAAGATATAGCAAGGAACAGCACATTAAAGTCAGGAAAGACATGTCTAGTGGGATCTGGAAGAAGGTAAAATTGCTACATTAAAAAAGCAAGGGCAATTGAGAGGGGAAAAAAGCAAGGTGTTTAAAAGCCCATATATGAACCAAGCTACAGTGAAAATTCGGGGGTGGGCAACCTAATGAGACTTGTTCTAGTCTGTGGAATAATTTTCCAAGGAAGAAGGATGCAAATTGTATCACTTAAGGCATTTAAAGTCGACTATATATAAAGTACTCTAGAATATACTGTATGGAAACAATCCTATTGGCAGGAGGATGGCTTGCAGGACCTAATGGTTCTTTCTTTCTATTTCTAATTTATATGACTATGTCATGACTGGGAAGCTATGGAAACAATAGTAATAGCATGATGTATTTCAGTAATAACTATATTAAACTATTCCCCACAAAAATTAAAATCCCTTAAACCTAAAGTACTTTATTTCAGAATAAAGCATAAAGTGTCCTTTAAAAGAAAACCTTACAGATATTGCAGAGATTCACTGTTATAATGTATGTAACATATAATATTGAAATCCATTGGAAACTCTCTGATAGCCTAAAGAATCCAGACTTTACTGTTTTGGTGATACACTTCACTAGGAAAAGGAGCAAGATGCACACATGGGATCTTCATATGCCAAAAACAGGAAAATCAATATAAAAGACAGTGCAAAGGGTCACGAAGTAGTGGCAGTTGCACTGTGGCTCTGGAATCTCAAACAGAAATCCTGAGGGTCAAATGTGGAGCTCAGTCCTAAATTCTATCAATAACCTGAGACACAGTAAGAGAAAAATAAGTAAAACTGAAGAATAAATAGAGAATAAGATTTCCTTGGCACTATCCATAATATCATTCAGTAAATAAAAACAGAGAAAGGGCAAGTTGACCTTCATGATGCTGAAGTAAAGTGGTGTGTTTTTCCTTCTTTCTTTTTTATTACATTGGAGAAATTGTTCAAGAACATTTCATTCTCATCATGAGAATTTCTGTGTAATGTGGCCAAGGTCAAATATAATTGTAATTAACTGAAACATGGAAGATGGACAAGTTAAAGCTTGTAAACATTTTCCAAATACTTATTTTCCAGGGAAAAAATTATCCTTCCATATTTAGTTTTTCTTTCCCATTTTGGACTAGCTCTCTGCTGTTTTTTCACTTGGAGAAAATGGTGATTCAATGCGTGAATTCTCACAAAGACCACACATATTTTGTATGCGCTAAAGTTTGCTGAATATTCACCAGCCGAAGCACAGACCACAAAAGCAAGCTCTCATAAAGATAGGTTTGAAATAACTCAGAAGTTGAATTGCAATGGCTCCATCTACTGGTAGGGAAGAATTAGACAGTCTGGACCAGTAAAGAAGTATAAAAGAGTACTGATGATGACATAAGTCTCATTTTGTAGTAGCACTTTTTAAAAATGAAGATGTATTCATTACATTTTGTCTTATAAACAGAACTAATCTACAGAAGAATGGCCTATGACCAAATAATACGAAAGATATTTCAAAGATACTAACCACAGAGAAGAAAAGCTGTGAAAAATTATGCACCAGGAATATTTTAATACAAACTTGAACTACTGCTTAATTCTAAACAAAATTTGAATGTGCTTAGCCACATACTTTTAGTTAAATATATTTCCCCTTCAATTGGCAAAACCTATATTATAAATCTTCCAGCTATTCCATATTCTTAAAATAATTCTATATTCTTATTTTATTAAATGTTGTATCATATCTGTGCAAAAATTTTAAATATAAGTCTTATATAAAAATACACTGAACTCATCCAAAGTGTACTACTAAGTTTCCATAGATACTCATATCATACTCAGTTCTAACTGTACAAAGCACAAAGGAAAGATAGTGCACCCGAAAGCAAGTCAACTCTTGGGTACTTTTAGCTATATAGTAAATGTAATATTTTGTAATTTTATTGGAACATCTTATGGTGCATCTTTTTCACCAAGATGGTAATCTGTTTTTCTTTTAGAATTTGTTCCATCTAAATCTGAGTGAAAAAGAACAATTCAGTTTTCAGAAGGTTTAAAGTAAGCTGTACTCCTACTTTGTCTGTAAACATCTAGTGCATGGGATGAGCACGGGTTTATGCCACTCCATTTTCAGCATATGACTAAGGATTATATCACTTTTAGGAAACCCTGTGTACTGTCCTGCTACAGTTGGGTTCCCCTTGACTGTTGCCTGGCAGAGTACTACGCATATGTGAGGAAGGTCTAGACTTAAACATTCCAAGTTCCAAGTGATTTGGGGTGCCTCAGTTTTTGGATACCTAGTTTGATATATCTAAAAGGAGTCTGAGTTTTCAAAGAGCAGTTGCTCAGCACTTTCTGGAGATCAGGTCTCTTTAAGGTATCTTAAATTGGGCACCCATAGATTGGGGCACCCAAATTCACTTTTGAACATTTATGCCATAATCTTTCCTGATTCCAAATGGTAGTCTGAGAGTGAACAGTGCTGGTACTGCTGAAACTTTCTCAATTAATAGTGTACAAATGAAACTTCCCTCTCTCCACTTTTCCCCTTTCTGCCTTGGACTGTCTTCTATTTCCCAGTCTCCCATAGGGTTTGCTTGACATAATTCAGGAAATATGTGGAAGGAAGGAAGCCTGTGTTTTTGATCATGTCTGGGTGACACTAATGTCTTTATCTGCAAGAAAGACTACCTAGAAAAGAGGGAGGAAGAGAGGGAACTTATCCCAAGATTAGGCCTCCTGAGAGAAATAACATCTCGACGGAAGCTAGATGGGAAGAAAATGCCAGCCAACAAAACATCTCATCAGCTGCTTTACAGTTTTTCAACCCCAGTCAGAGCACTAGAAGCAATAGGCAACACAGAAGACATGGAAAATACTAGAAGGGAAAGATTATTAGAATCAATTTTTAGAGCAAAAGTTACTGTACATAAGAATCAACAGCTAGAACAACAGAAATAATCATAATTATTATTAGCAGCAGGTTTCACAGCAGCATCAGCTTCCAAAGCAGATGAAACTGGAGAAGTGACAATAGCAAATGGCCTGCAAAAGCACTGGTGACGGGGCGGGGGCGGCGGGGGGGTGTGTGTCTTTCGGGCTGGTTTCCAAATGCTGGATGGTAAAGGACAAAGACACATTCATTGCTAAAGCCCAGAATAAACCTTGAATAATTTACTTTTCAATGATCTTTTAACTTCTAAGTTGCAATATGACAGCATTTCAGACTTTTCAAAATATCAAATTAATATGTACATTTAAGAAAGGGACCTTGGAAAATTACATTATTTTCTGAAGCCACTGCTGATGGAATTTTTATCTTCAAAATGCTCTCATCCCTCACAACAAAAATGACCTGCATGGATTCACATGTTGCTACTGCACTTACACTTCCTTGCTTGCCCTACACCTTGTTAGAGGTGCATTGGTTTAGATTTCTCCTGTTAAGGATGAAGATGGCGCCTCTCACAAGGCAGCATTGCTCTCTTTAGCTACTCTTCAGATTTATTAGCACTGGGTGTTAGACCAAGCCCTATGGTGGAACATGATCATCTGGCCTGTAGCTGGTCCAGAGGAGATAAGGTGAATCCAGAGTCTGACTATCTGTGGGAAATGTTGCAAAATCTTCATCTTTGAACAACCCTTCCCACCCTAAAAATGACAAAATATTGACACCCCCTTCTTCTTCCAACCCCCCCTCAAAAGAAAACAAAACAACCTTCCCCACAAAAAAAAACCCCCAACAAAAACCATCTTTGAAAAGGGAGAAGTGTCAGAGGCTCAATTAACCCCCCTAGGGACTTAGCTGTTGATTGTATGTGGAAGGTGCTCACATACTACAGTGATGGGTGTCACTAGAAAAGTGCTAACAAGCAATACATATTGAAACTATCATATGACTCCACTCCCTTTTTCTCAGGCTAGCATCTTTGTAAAAAGTCTTCAAACATTTGGAGTCCCCATCAGCAGATGCTGCCCTCTTTCTTATGGTGGTTATACTCCGAGGGCCAAATCCTGGCTAAAAAGAACTCCACAGAACAGAGCAGGCCTGAGAGTTGTGACCTGCCCTGTGTGTGCCTCTTACCATAGAAGCAAAGATCTTGGGGTTTTAGGGATTGGCCAGAACAGAACAAGTGATAGAATTGATCAGAGTTTTCTTTGACCCTCACCCCCTCCAGGGAAGGGGCATCCAGAGGCTCCAGTTTCTACTGCTACACACCATGTTCTGAAGTGGCTGTGTAGTTGCTTTGATCCTTGCCTGCAGGTTAGGAATTCATTCATTTCAACCCTTAATGCACTTCTTATGCAAACTACATATGTGGGATGTGCATGGAGGGATAGGATCCCCTCCATAAGAGAAGTATTATTAGGTATTGAATGACAATTTTGTACTATAATCTCATCCTAATATGCACTTATTTATCTATTTTATGCCAGGATGAATTAAATAAACAAACAGCTGCACAATTGCAAGGTTAAGGAAAAATGGAGAGTCAAAAGTAAGCAAATGACTCTGAGGTGATCCCATTATGCTAGCGGGACTTGTGGCTCACTACCAAGTATGATTTTGATCTTACAGACAGACAGGTTAGGTACTTCAGCAATGGCATGCTGCTGAGTAGTTATAGCGATGTATGACACAGAAAGTTCAGTTATGACATTCATCAAGCACATTCAGTACATTAACTATGGAATCAGTTGTTAGAGTATTTCCCAAAAGAAGGGGCAATGGTTAAGTTCATGTGGGTCTTGACATCTTGTCATAATTCTGGGTCCTGAGGGCCATGTAAGTGAAACAACCTCTTCTTTTATAGCAGGCAGAACTGTGCTGAGGCAGGGTCTTGCTCACATTTATGCCTGTGTTCAATCTCACTTATACACAGTAGGACAAAGTAACATCATCAGAGAGTATGATGTGTGGTAACTAGAATTACTGTATGTCAGCAAATTGTAACTACTAGTACTCAGATGATAATGACTTGACCGTTCTTCCCTCTAGGACCGTTTCATGTACAATACAAGTCTTCAGACTTTATCTGCTTTCTAAAAACAGACTGCTTGGCTTTGCTGTTTGATCTGAAATAACAGCAGAAAAATATGGTTCTCTCAACCTGTTTACTTCCTGACACTGGCATATTTTCCAATTTTTTATTCTTTTAATTTTACAATATAATCAAGAATAGAAAATCATATTCCCACAGAGATGAGCATAATCTAAAATTGGCACAGCTAGAGTTTGCAGTGGATGCTAGAAGAGACAGAGATGCCTCATTTGCTTTTTAAAATTGATACATTGAATATAGCACATGTAGGGAAGAATTAACTAACTGTACCAAAATGTTTTTTCTCAGCTGCTTCTCTCTGTTGGAAATCCAACTATCATATTTAAAAAAGAAAGATAATGAAAAAGACTGTAAGCTGAAAAAGGCACCATCTATCTTTAATCATTTCAATCCCAGTTTAATACAAAATATTATAAAGTAGAACATTCTTCCTTATCCCAACTTCATATTAATATATATTCTTTTAAAATTCTATGCTATTATTTTGTTAGCAGATCCTTACAATGAACTGTTGTGATGCACGACAGCATCCGAATTATAGCAAACAAAATGCTGCAACAATTGGAAGAAGAAAGTGAGTGTAAATGTGCAAACAGTCCAATGAAAGAGAATAGGAGGTAAAATATGCTGATGTGTGACAGTACAGCCTGAAAGCCAATTATCAGACACTGAGAAGATCAGACTCATAACCTTAGTAGTAGGATGTTATCTGAGACAACTGAGATCAGCAAGGTGCCACACCAATATCAGCAACCAATATCAGTCAGGGTAATCTCAACCAGTCAAGTACTTACGATGTGCCAATATACCCCTTCTAAAAGTGATACCAAGAGGTGGTTTAGGGTGTCGCTCTAAAGAGAAGCAGACAATATAGGAGTTACACATAGATTGACTAGAAACAGACAGACTCCAGGGTTTGGTTTCCTATTCAGGTTTTGTCCTGGTTTTGCCCTAGTTTCTAGGACTCAGATAATTCAGAATACCATTCATCTCTGCTGATGGATGGACATGTCAAATAAATAAGAATTCCATACAAACAAAGAACAAGAAAACACACTACAATAAAGAATAATACAGTTTCAATTTGGAGAACTCAAAGAAATATTGAAGTTAAAGATGTCTGCAGAACTGTTAGCGCCCTTGTATAATTCACTAATTGATATATGGTCAGAAGCTTGGCCCCATTTTATCTTATTTGCACCACCAGAGTGATAATAAGACAAATGAAATCTAGCTGGATGAGCCATATGAGAATTCAAATTGTCTAAGGCAATCTCCAGGTGGTATAATGTCTACTCTACACCATCCACTCCTGCCCCTCATGCCTGGCATAGGGAACATGCTAGTGGCCAAAGGAAGCTGCGCTCCAGTGATTCTGAACCAGTGGAATGGGCTACAGGGGAGGCTGTTACAGGTTAGATCAACCCTGAGGCCGCTCTGAGGCTTTGTCTTCACTACCCGCCGATCCGGCGGGTAGCAATCGGTTTTTCGGGGATCGACTTACCGCGTCTAGTCAAGACGCGGTAAAATCGATCCCTGATCGCTCTGCCGTCGACTCCGGAAATCCACCTCGGCAGGAGGCGGCAGCGGAGTCGGCGGCAGCGGTCGACTTTCCCGCATCCTCACCGCTAGGTAAGCCGACCTAAAATACGCAACTTCAGCTACGGTATTCACGTAGCTGAAGTTGCGTATCTTAGGTCGGAACCCCGCTGCAGTGTAGACCTAGTCTCACTTGTGCCAGGTGCTGAACTTCCCTCAGGTGGGGTGGAAAGGTGGCAAAAGCTACTTCTGGGACTTCATCTCTCTTTGGGTGCATTAAGGCCTGGCCCTCATGTTTCTTTTCCAGTGGGCCCTGCTTTACTTATGTAAAAGATTTGATGGGGCTCGGTCTATAAGAAAGTCATTCAATGTTTATTTTTATCCTCATTACTGAGCGTGTGGATAGCCCTATGCTTCATACACTATATGTCGTTCAACACCTGCTGTAAATGAGGAGGGGGCCCCCTCACTCCAGCCACATTCATTAATCACTCCTGCCTCACTACCCAACCTTTGCACTGACCGTGTGCTTTTAAGTTCCTTTGCTCTGGCAATATGTGAATATTAATTCAAATATTTTTCAGTAATAATAATAATATTTGACACTTAGGGCCTGATATTGAAAACTCTTGTTTGCATGCATGAGGGTTAGGAGTTACTGCTTCTGGAAACTGTCCTATAAAATGAATGTAAGCTGTCCTCTATATTTAATTTAATTTTCTAATTTTAGTTGGAAGTAAATATTGGGAGTACTATGGAATACCACATTTGCTCAACATAAAGTTATATGCAGGTAGCCTACATTAACTTTGCCTGCAGTACAATGCAAACACTGTGGATTTGTATGAATTGAGCAGAAGTATATTTAATAGTATAATATACAAAATAGACTTCTACTAAGTGATAGGTTGTGCCCAGCCTTGTGTGGGTGCACAAGGTGAATCTACCCACTGGGCACTCATGTATGGGAGCTGCTCTCATCCAGGATCCTCAGCTACTCCAAATGGGAAGCTGGCCACAGAGGAGAGTGTGAGCTGCTGCTTATGAAAGGGCTGGTGCAGTGGCTGCACTCCTTGGGAGTCCTGGGTGGCAAAGGGCGAGACACAGAAGTAAAATATCTCCTGGTGCTCCCATGGTGGGTAGTGTGGCACTACCTTGCCCAACACAAGGCTGTGCCTTCAGGGTGTGATGGATCCTCAATGGGGAAAAATGCACTGACTGAGAATAGGGCAGCAATTTTGCCTGATCAGCTTTACAATACAAGCAGGGGGAGGGGGGGGGGTGATATTTCAGGTTATGAGGCTTACCACTATCTTACTTACCAGTGTTGAAAAAGAATGAGGTTGCAAAGTGCTGCATCCTGAGGACCAGACTCAGCTACTCTTACTTGTGTTGAGTGGTACCTCACGCTACATGTAGCCCCATTGACTGCAATAGGGCAGTATCAATTTTGTATCCTGTTAATGTTTCCATTTTGCAATTCAGGAATAAAGCTTCAATGGTTCAACCTGACAGCATTTTTTTTTTTAAAGTCAAAGTATTAATCTGGTTGGGTTTATGTTGTAGGAATACAATAGATTCCAATGAAGTTACTGGCTTGGGATATATTTTGCATTCCTACAGCAGAAAATCATCTGTCTTCTTTTAAAATGAAATTTTGTGGGCTAGGTAATATATTTTATTGGACCAACTAGCTAGTATCCTGGGACCGACATGGTTACAATAATACAGCATACAATTTTGTGGGTTGTCAGTCAGTATGTGTGTGTGTGTGTGTGTGTGTATATATATATATATATATATATATATATATATATATATATATATATATATATATTTGTTTTTTAAAAATATATATTTAAATAGATGTTTTAAAATTCAATATCAAATTCCATAATTACGTTTAAACAAGCTTCCAATAGTTTCATTTTAACAAATCTTCACAAATATATAGGGCTTTAACACACTGTGAAAATCATCTGAATAGAAATAGTACGGTCTTACATTTAGGGATATTGCCATAGGAGTATATGTAGAAATTGCTAAATCTCTCATAATGCTCAAATTGAGGAAAGTATTTCCCCTTAGTAGAATAAGTAGGGAAGACAAGTCTGAAGCAAAAGAGTTGCCCTTGTAAACTGTTTGCCACCCATGTTCTAGTCACCAAGCAGCATTGAGGTATTAGCTATAATGCTTAGTCACAACAGGGTGAATTAAGGGCCGAGTTTCAGTCTTAACTGAATTTCCCGGCTTTTGGGGATTTATGTTACAAGTCAGCCTCTTAAACATTAATTGAAGTTTGCGTCTGTGTTGAAATGTTTTGTTCCTAGAACATTAGAAATTGTAATTGATTTGCAACACCATTTTACAGCTACTAGCTTCTGGGATAATAAACCCGAGCTTAATCCTCAAGGGTTTCATTTCAATTACTGTCTATTTCACTTAGGGCTAGATTGACCCTTTGCTCAGTGTTCTTTGTGGTTTCCTTCTCCCTAACCAGTGCTCAGGAAAGGAATTGTGCCTCTGAGTCATAATTCTTTCCCAGCTCCCCCCCTGCTTGTGTGGGCGTGTGCATGTGTATACATGTGCGCGGGGCAGGGGGACCACTAATCTACTACTGACACTGAGTAGTAGCAAATTATTAACATCCCCCTCCCCCAATGACAGTTTGGCTGTGCTGGCAAGTGCACTAGGGATGCAGAGCCAAGGCGTCATCCACACCCTGCCCCTCTCCAACTGCTCCCCACCCACCTATATAGTAAATAGAAGTACTGGATATGAAATCTCTTGCTTTCCCCCTCACACTTGCAGAAGAGATATCAGAAGGCCCAATAGGGGGAAGGTTGATGTATTTCCCTTTATACAACGCACAGCTCTATAGGGTCAAACCATGTCCATCTGACTCTTAGAGCTGATCCTCAAATGCAACTGTTCAGCAATTCACATTTTGTATTTTATGGTATGAGAAGGTTTTATGTTTGGATTTTCCCAATGTGACAATCCTAAATTTTCAACCTGTGTATCACGGGGTGTCAGCCAAATCTTATAGGTGACAAGCAGTGGCATTAGCTAGCAAAGAAACTACATTTATTTTGCATGTAAAGAATCGAGTGAAGCTTGTTTCAGTGTTGCAAATACATCGCAAATTTCTCCTACACCCCACCCCCCATTGGTGCTTTTTGCAAGTTTTTGCCGTAGGTGCTCTTTCATCGATTGAAGTAGTTTGATGAGCTGTGTGAAGCTCAATGGTTTTACCTCACAGGAGACTGCGTATTCACCAAATTTTATGTTTATACTTGTTAAGTTTTGCTGTGAGTTTCAGGTTAGAACACGCCCACCAAGGAACAAACTCAATAGGAACTGTCAATTTATATCAGCTTCTGCCCTGAAATTATGCAAAACTCACTAGATTCACAAGCCTCAGGAAAATCTTAGTCCAGGGTTTACAAACTTTAAGGAACATTCTGACAAATCTGAGCTGAGTTTTGAGATTGCAATGAAACCCCAAACCTAATGATAACTTCTGTGTTATTGCAAGTTGTGTAGTTAACATTTTGTACAGTTTCCCTTTTTGCAGAAGAATGCAAAATTTATAACTCAGTTGTTAATTTCTGTAAACATTTCTATGGTGCTCATGGAGAATCCAAAGCTGCAAATGCTCACTAAGTATAGGATTGCCAGGCATCCGGTTTTCAACCAGAATGCCTGGTCGAAAAGGAACCCTGGCGGCTCCGGTCAGCACTGCTAACCGGGCCACTAAAAGACCAGTCTATGGCACAGCAGGGCTAAGGCAAGCTCCCTGCCTGCGCGGCTCCTGGAAGCGGCTGGCATGTCAGGCTCGTAGGCACGGGGCAGCCAGGGAGGCTCCATGCGCTGCCCCTGACCCAAGTGCTAGCTCCGCAGCTCCCATTGACCGGGAACTGCCACCAATAGGAGCTGCGGGGGCAGTGCATGCGGTGCACAGAGCTCCCTGGCCCTTCTGCGTAGGAGCTGGACATGCCGGCCATTTCCAGGAGCTGCCTGAGGGAGTCCACACCCTGAATCCCCTCCTGCACCCCAACCCCCTGCCCCAGATCAGAACCCCCTTCCACATCCTAACTCCCTCCCAGAGCCCACACCCCAACCCCCTACCCCAGCCCGGAGCCCCCTCCTGCAACCCAAACCCCTCATCCCTGGCTCCACCCCAGAACTCACACCCGCAGCTGGAGCCCAAACTCCCCCTCATCCTAACCCCCTGCCCTTTGTGCTATTAGAAAGTTGGCAATCCTAATTAATTATGGTCAATGGAACTACTCACACTAGTAGCCAATAATCTCATTCATACTTTTTTGTAAGATTGGGCCTGAGCTTTAAAAGCAAAGAACTTCACTCCACCCAAAACAAAATTCACATATTACTCTACTAAATAGAAGCATTCACTGCTGTTAATCAGGAACTCCTCCTCCAAGTACGCTGGGATTCTCATTTCTACTCTGATCACAGAACTTCTATTGACAGTGGTCAGGCGGTGTCAGAACTAAATGCAATATTCCAGCTTGCTCTGTAACATGCCTGTAAGTGCGTGAGCCAAAATTGCATTAGCCTTTCATGCAGCCACATCACCTGGCAAATTCATCTAGTTTGCTGCCCACTATTAAGACCCCCAGTATCATTTTCAGGATTACTATTTACCAGATTTCCTTCCATTGATAAAGGGTTTTAGATGATTTCATAGCAGATATACCGGGAATTTGCTTACAATTGTTTGTTATTTTGGGGCCATATTTCTAATTCCTAGGTCCCTTTTTATTATTTCTCTACGCTAACTTATGCTCACTACTCCTCCCATTTTGGTATCATCTATGAATTTCATTCATGTGGGTTTATTCCCTCTTCCACTTTGTTAATGAAGATGTTAATTAAGATGGTACTAAAACCAATCCCTGTGGTAACCCACTACACACTTCCCTTCAGTTCAATACAATGCTATATATCATTATATTTAGTTTATCCACCGTGTGAACAAATAAAATAGGCAGTTGCCCCTTGCTCACAAAGCTGCCCAGTACATGATTTTAGCAGAATATACTTTTAGGGTACATATGCCATACCAAATGTTTCATATTCAATGAAAATATTTTCAGTGTTATGGGTATATAAATATTTATATGCCATTAAAGCAGACCCTTCTGATCATAATTATTTTGTCTGTGTGCACACATCATGGTTTTATTCAACTTGTCTTTAGTAAAAACTACTGGCATCTAATGTCAGGCCTGAAAAGGAAATGACATTTCTGAGAGCACCACAATTAGGCTACATCTACAGTTGCATGTGTCTCTGGGTACTTGTCCGTGTACTGCTAGCACATGTGCCCTGTACCTGCACCCAGTGTGCACATATGCCACGCTGGGCACGGGTACACACTGTGCACAGGCATATACCCACGCCCACAATACCCATTTTTGATACGTGAAAGTAGTGCTATCATTTATGGGGCAATACCCAGAGTCACGTGCATCACAAAAGACACTCTGGGAACTGCATTGCTGTGTGTTGCTGATACTGTACACCATCTTCACATCTTTGGCGACAGCTGCTCCTGATCGTCTCTCTGTCTTCTGCCAAACTGCACTGGAGACATAGAATTGCTACTGCTTGCAGGGGCAATGTTCATGTGGTGCAATACTGGATACAGAATGGAATCAGTCCATAAATATTTGCGACGGAGAAGACGCCTGACCCAGAGGGGGAATGAAATTCTACTGTGGCCCCAAGGAACAGACATGTTGAGTGCCAGGATTGCAACGGTATGCCCATGGGTGGACCATTGCTTCTGGTCTCAGAGAACCAGCATGGTGTGGTGGGGTCACATTGTCTTGGAAACCTGTAGTTCTCTTCTCCAGGAGGTTGTTATTGTGAAGAGTCCTGTAATAATTTTTTTTTTTTGAGAATGAGCTCCATTTCAAAGGGGTGGTGGTGGAGAAGATATATTTATGTACAGAATCTGGGGCTGAATAAGATTAACCATGTGACAGAACAAAATTCTCTAGAAATATACAGATTTTAAAGGACTAGTTCGTGAATGGTAGAATCTCGTCAAAACTAATGCAATAACTTGTTAGGTTCTCTCTGTTAATAATTCAAACATTGTAAAGATGATGATTTATGGTGGCAGGATGCCAAACTATTCCCTCATTTCAGCATACATTTCTCCTCTGTAATGAATACTGATCTGATTATTGTCAGGTCTTGTTGCAGGTGCTCATGCAGTTAACTCCCTAACCAAGCAACAAATTGATAGAGAAAACAACCCATTTACAATAGAAGTCTTGCTTTCCTGTTCATCCTGAATGTATCCTTTTTTTTTTTTATTTAAAGAAAAGACAAGATGATGATTATGGTGATTTAACTTCTCATGTGGCTTTCAGCCAGGGAATTTTATATATAAAAAATTGCATTGCCCCATCAAAGCCATAAATCATTCCAGCTTTCAGTTATGTTTTAGCAATTATATTCTCTGTTTTGGGGAAACTTGTTTGGGAAAATTTAAGATTTCCCAATCATTACCAAAAATGTCAAGAAAAATAATTAACAACAAACAGAAAATAAATTACTTGTTTCCTTTTACCTCATGTCTTCAGGGATAGCGGAATAGTAAGTGAATTAAGTTTTATTGGCTTTATTTTTTCATTTTATCTATGTACAATAAAATCACTCTAAAGAGAATTTTAAATCCATCATTACACATCATAAAAGTGTACTGGGCGAAAAGTCATATTAGGTCATTGAGGGTTTGATTCCACAAAGTATTAAGGACTCTCAGCTGCTCCTGACTTCTTAGGGAGTTGTGGATGATCAGAAGTCTGCCAGATTAAGCTCATAGTTCATACCCCGTCCACTGCAGGGCTCTTGTTTGCATTTTATATTCTAGTCTAATTTTAAATGTCTCAAATGTTTCACCTCATCCCTGCAAGGCAGTTCTACCCTGTAACAAATCTCACTAAGAAGTTTTTCATGATTTTTCTATCTCTAGTTCTTATTTTCTTAATTCCATCCAATTTTATGCATCATATAGCCACGAACATGATGATACCACCTTACTTTTTGGTTTAAATTTTATCCCAAATGTCTCAGTAGTACTTAAAATTTTGTTATTTAATAAGATGAAGGATTATGGGTTAATTTTCACGATAAGCAACTGTTTATTTTTTTAATCAGCATACTTATGCAGCTGCTTGATTAGGAAAACCCACAAAGCACAAGAAGGCTTGAGATGCTGCCAAAAAATAAACATCAATCATAAACAGCTGCTACCTTGAACATGAACCCTCTGCAATATATAAAAGGACTGTGCAAGCATTAGATGATAAAATAATGTAGAACAGGGGTTTCAAACTTCATTGCACCGCTACCCCCTTCTGACAACTAAAATTACTACACGACTCCAGAAGTGGGGAGCGAAGACTGAGCCTGCCCAAGCTCTGCCGCGCCAGGTAGTGGTGGTGGGGGGTCAAAGCCAAACCCCGAGCCCCACTGCTCTGGGCAGATGGGGTGGGGTGGGTGCAAAGCCGAAGCCCTGGGGTTTTGGCTTGGCCCCAGGCAGTCGGGTTTGGGCTTTGGGCAAGTCTAAGCCAGCCCTGGCAACCCCATTAAAACAGGGTTGGGACCCACTTTGGGGTCCCGACCCACAGTTTGAGAACCGCTGATGTAGAACCACAGATATGCAACTTAGAAAACACTTGTTCAGCTATACGATCAGTGTCCATTAAACTACACAATTCCCTGCTACTGGTACAGTCCATGCAAATTACATATCTCCACCTAACTCACCTGAATACCCTGACTTCATACAGTGTACCCTACTGGCAGGAAACAACCAGGATTACCATTTTATTTTATTTTTTATGTAGGATGTTTGAGTCACCGTTACATATTCTGCTGTTACAAAGTACAAAAGGCAATATTGTCATAGGAAAGCAAGGCAAATGCTTTCACTTTTGAGTTTTGGCTTATAAAAATTGTGATACAGATGGAAGCATGTTTTTACATAACAGATTGATGTACTCAGTTCGACTAACAAACAAAGGGTGAACTAAGAGGTAGGAGATTAATATACAGTGAAAACATCTGCACGCTTGGCAACATTTTAAAAATAAAAGATTATTAAAATTAACAGCATCGTTTAAACATATCTGAGCTCATTGTAGCATTCTGCAGAATCCTTATTAGTTATTATTATTATTAGTTGTATTATCTCAGCACCTAAAAGACCTAGTCTTAGACTTCATTTTGCTAGGCACTGTACAAACACAGAACAAACAGTCCCTGCCCCAAAGAGCCTGGGAGTACAAAGAAACAGTTGGGCAGCATTGCTAGACAAGATAGACTGTGGTCTCAGCACACCAGCAGCCTAAGCAATGTCAAATTTTTGTAGGAATCATGGCAAAGGAGCATTTTGAAGGAGGATAATGGGTTAATTTTGTAGATGTTTAAAGGGAAAGCCCCCCAAGCATGAAGGGCAGCATGGAAAAAGCACCAAGATGCTTGTTTGAAAATTTAACAAGTGGGTGATGGAAGCTGGCATCATGGGCTGATTGGAGGCAGGAGTCAACATTTTAATACAGATTAAGAGGTGATAGGTAGGGTGGGGATAGGCCATGAAGGGCTTTGAAAGTGAAGACAAGTAGCTTATAATTGATGTGATAGAGAACTGGCAGCTAATATAGGGATACCAAAAGAGGGGTGACATGGTCAAAGGAATGGGGTAAGAAAATGATCTCTATAGCAGCATTTTGAACGGATGGCAAGATTGTATTTGTCAAGGTCAGAGGGAAGGATGTTGCAGTAATCAAGACAGAAAATAATGAGAGCCTGGCCAAGAGTTTTAGCTGAGAGAGTTGTCTGGATTTATGTGAGTGGTGAATGAGGGGTATGAGCTGTTGTGAGAGGCTGTGTTTGGGGTTATTGTGGGTGCTGGTTGTGTTGTTGTGAGGAAGTTTTTGAAGAACTCTGGCAGTTGGGTCAAATAATCCACCATCTGTGAAGTCTCCCTCATACAACTAATGAAATTGTGGTATGCAAATTAGCTGTAGAATAAGGGTGCTGATTGATGGAGTTACCTCTGATGTCAAAATGGTCTAGGACTCTTGGTATGGCATAGATACATGCCTTGCAGTAGCTGTACAGCCCACAGGTATAGTTTGTAAAGTCAAAACGGTTGAGAACTTTTGAACTTAAAGAAAAGATCAAATATGTCTTTAAAAAACAGTTTAATCTAATTATGGACCACACACACTATAATGCACACATCATAACTGTATTGTTATTGCATAGTGTTTGGTTGGACATATTCCTGGAGGTTTCATCACATGACCATCTTTAATTAAAGATTAATCTTTAATTCCTGGAGACTCCAGGACAATCCTGGAGGGATGGCAACCTTAATTACTACAGAACAACATTAAGGCTGGTTGCGTGCCCTAACTGTGTAATTCCATAATTTAACATGCTTGGATTTCTTTTAAATTTAACCCTAAATCTTAGAAAAAGTTTGTTTTTATCCCAAATTATTGATATGTACTCTCAATCTTAACTCCATCTAAATGTGGATTTTGTCTGGGAATATAATTAGCTAAATCATACTAATGGTAGTTGATAGCAGTCTGTTCTTTGTGCTGACTTGCTTACTGGTGGCACTATCCATCGTGTACCTGCCTTTGGAAATTTTGCTATCATCTGTCAGATGAAACTTTTGACCTCAGATGATTTTGATCTCTCCAAATTGGAGGCCTCGGAATCTAACATGCGCATGAAAAAATTTGAAGGGTTGAAATTCAATAAAAATGACTGACTTTTTCTTGACCTCTAATGCATGTGTGCTTTTTTCAGATTTGGATTTTTTTCTGCACTCAGTTGCCTCTAATTGAGAATAGCAAATCGCAGGAAATATGGGAATCAACTGTATCAATTAATGAGTAGACTGGTTCAGACTTCTGTATATAATCCATCTGTCAGCTGATTGTTCTATAATATCAGAACCCTTTGTCCACCATAGGAAGAAATGTACAGAGGATATGTCAGTGGAGGTACATTGTTTAGAATCTCATGTTGTTGTTAGAATTATTATTTTTCAAAATCTTGCACTAGCAGAGAAAGGGTAGGGCAATGAATGCTCATCCTACTGCAGTTTGAGAAAGGCTCTACCAACGGCAAACGCACATGTGTTTGTTTCTAAAGACACCATCCTTACAGAGAAATTACAATTACGTACGATTTGGTTGCTTAAACAACAGATGGCTGCCATCTTTTACACTTTAATTTTTATCAATATTGTATCGCCATCTGAAAGTATAATTTGTATTGCATCTTGCCTCTTTGTTGATTTGCACAAGGGACCAATCCAGGAAGTAATAATGACTTGAATGTAAAGGCTGATCATTTTGCAGCGGTTTTCTGTGTACAGATAAAGGAAAATTGGTAGTTGGAGGGGTTAGTCTGAGTTATGAGTCTCAATTGGTGACAGATTTGAGTAAATGTGAACTATGTTCACAGGGCGGACCCAGAAAACAGAAGGGTGTGCTGTCTGCCGGGCGCTAAGATACGGGATGTGGACCTGCGGTTGAAAAGGATCCTAAAGGGAGCAGGTAAGAACCCCTTGATCGTCCTTCACGTAGGAACGAATGACACGGCTAGGTTCTCGCTAGAGAGAATCAAGGGAGATTATGCCAGGCTGGGGAAGACGCTTAAGAAAGTTGAGGCTCAGATTATCTTCAGTGGGATTCTGCCTGTTCCTAGAGAAGGACAGCAAAGGGCAGACAGAATTGTGAGGATAAATAGCTGGCTGAGGGAGTGGTGCTATAAGGAGGGCTTTGGGATGTATGGCCACTGGGAGGCGTTCGGGGACAGACAGCTGTTCTCGCGGGATGGACTTCACCTGAGTAGGGAAGGAAATAGACTTCTGGGAGGGAGGCTGGCTCATCTCATCAAAAGGGCTTTAAACTAGGAACTTGGGGGAGACGGTTGGGAGATGTCCAGTTGATCTCCACGCCAGATTCCAACACTGAAAATGAGGGCGAAGAGATAAGCACAGATATAGATAGGGGTAGGGAATTGGACATTAGAAGGAGGGGGCGGATGGACACTAGGGGGTCCGTACCAAAGTGCATAACTAATGGGAGAAAGGATAGACAGCATACGGTAAGATGTTTATACACCAATGCGAGAAGCCTAGGTAACAAAATGGAGGAACTGGAGCTCCTGATCCAAGAAATAAAACCTGATATCGTAGGAATAACCGAAACATGGTGGAACTGTAGTCATGACTGGAGTTCAGGTATCGAAGGGTATGTGCTGTTTAGGAATGACCGGAAAAAAGGTAAAGGTGGGGGTGTGGCACTGTATGTGAATAATGAACTAAAATGTAAAGAAATAATAAGTGATGGAATGGATAAGACAGAGTCTGTCTGGGCAATGATTACACTGGGTAAAAGAACTACTAGAGCCTCCCCTGAGATACTGCTTGGGGTGTGCTATAGACCGCCGGGATCTAGCCTGGATGCGGACAGAGAACTATTTAATGTTTTTAAGGAAGTAAAAACTAATAAGAGCTGTGTGATCATGGGGGACTTTAACTTCCCAGACATAGATTGGGGAACAAATGCTAGTAACAATAATAGGGCTCAGATGTTCCTAGACGTGCTAGCAGATGAATTCCTTCAGCAAGTAGTAGCTGAACCGACGAGGGGGGATGCCATTTTAGATTTGGTGCTGGTGAGTAGTGAGGACCTAGTTGAGGAAATGGTAGTAGGGGACAACCTTGGCTCGAGTGACCATGAGCTAATTCGGTTTAAACTAAATGGAAGGATTAACAGAAATAAAACTGACTAAGGTTTACGATTTCAAAAAGGCCAACTTTAATAAATTAAGGCAACTACTTAGGAAAGTGGATTGGGCTAACATACTTAGAGAGCTAAAGGCAGATGAGGCCTGGGATTATTTCAAGCTGAAGTTGCACGAGCTGTCCGAGGCCTGTATCCCCAGAAAGGGGAAACGGTTAGTAGGCAGGAGAATTAGACCTAGCTGGATGAGCGGGCGTCTCAAAGGGGCGATTAAGAAAAAACAGAAAGCGTACAAAGAATGGAAAAGGGGGCAGATCGACAAGGAAACCTACCTTATTGAGGTCAGAGCATGTAGGGATGCGGTGAGAAAGGCCAAAAGCCGTGTAGAGTTGGACCTCGCGAGGGGAATTAAATCCAATAGTAAGAGGTTTTATAGCCATATAAATAGGAAGAAAACAAAGAAAGAGGAAGTGGGACCGCTGAAGCATGTAAATGGAGTGGAGATTAAGGATAATCTAGGCATGGCACAATATCTAAATGAATATTTTGCGTCGGTGTTTAATAAGGCTAATGAAGGGCTTGGGAATAGAGGGAGCGGGACAGAGGGGAATAAAGGAGGGGCGATTGACATTACAGTATCAGAGGTGGAAGCCAAACTTGACCAGCTAAATGGGACTAAATCGGGCGGACCGGATGATCTCCATCCTAGAATATTGAAGGAGCTGGTGCGAGAAATTGCAAGCCCCTTGGCGATAATTTTTAATGAATCTGTAAACTCGGGGGTGGTACCGATGGACTGGAAAATAGCTAATGTGGTTCCTATTTTTAAGAAGGGGAAAAAAAGTGACCCGGGTAACTACAGACCTGTTAGTTTAACTTCTGTAGTATGCAAGGTTTTGGAAAAAATTTTGAAGGAAAAAGTAGTTAAGGACCTTGAGGTGAATGGCAATTGGGACAAATTACAACATGGGTTTACAAAAGGCAGATCGTGCCAAACCAACTTGATCTCCTTCTTTGAGAAAGTAACAGACCTTCTAGATAAAGGAAATGCGGTGGATCTAATTTACCTCGATTTTAGTAAAGCGTTTGATACTGTGCCGCACGAGGAATTATTGGTTAAATTGGAAAAGATGGGGATCGATATGAAATTCCAGAGGTGGATAATGAACTGGTTAAAGGGGAGACTGCAGCGGGTAGTACTGAAAGGTGAACTGTCGGGTTGGAGGGAGGTCACCAGTGGGGTTCCTCAAGGTTCGGTTTTGGGTCCGATTTTATTCAATCTGTTCGTTACTGACCTCGGAACCGAATGTAGGAGTGGGCTGATAAAGTTTGCGGATGACACAAAGTTGGGAGGTATTGCCAATTCGGAGAAGGATCGGGATATTCTGCAGGGAGACTTGGATGACCTTGTAAATTGGAGTAAAAATAATAGGATGAGATTTAATAGTGAGAAGTGTAAGGTGATGCATTTAGGGATGACTAATAAGAATTTTAGTTATAAGTTAGGGACGCATAGGTTGGAAGTGACGGAGGAGGAGAAGGACCTCGGAGTCCTGGTTGATCGCAGGATGACTGAGTCGGCAATGTGACGTGGCTGTGAAAAAAGCTAATGCGATTTTGGGATGCGTTAGGCGAGGTATTTCTAGTAGGGACAGGGAGGTGCTGCTTCCGTTATACAAGGCGCTGGTGAGACCTCATTTGGAGTACTGTGTGCAGTTCTGGTCTCCTTTGTTTAAAAAGGATGAACTCAAACTGGAACGGGTACAGAGAAGGGCCACTAGGATGATCCGAGGAATGGAAAACCTTTCCTATGAAAGGAGACTCGAGGAGCTCGGTTTGTTTAGCCTAACCAAAAGAAGGCTGAGGGGGGATATGATTGCTCTCTTTAAATATATCAAAGGGATTAATACCAAGGAGGGAGAGGAATTATTTCAGCTCAGTAGTAATGTGGACACGAGAACGAATGGATATAAACTGGCAGTGGGGAAGTTTAGGCTTGAAATTAGAAGAAGGTTTCTAACCGTCAGAGGGGTGAAATTTTGGAACAGCCTTCCGAGGGAAACGGTGGGGGCGAAAGACCTTTCTGACTTCAAGATTAGGCTTGATAAGTTTATGGAGGGAATGGTTTGAAGGGATAACGTGGTTTTAGTCAATTAGGCATTAACGTGCCATCGCGGGTAAAATGAGGGTCCGGCTGTAGAATCTTGCCTGTATGCTCGGGGTACTGCTGATCGCCATATTTGGGGTCGGGAAGGAATTTTCCTCCAGGGTAGATTGGCAGAGGCCCTGGAGATTTTTCGCCTTCCTCCGCAGCATAGGGCAGGGGTCGCAGGATGGAAGATTCTGTTGTGGGTGGGTCAGCTTTTGTGGCCTGCATCATGCGGGAGGTCAGACTAGATGACCATATTGGTCCCTTCTGACCTTAAAGTCTATGAGTCTATGAGTCTATGAGTCTATGAGTCTATGTTCACGAGAAGTTACAGAAATGCCAGTCTCTCTCTTTTGATATTGCAAATTTTTTAAAAGGCAGTCTTGGAGGTTAACAAATCCTAAGCTCTATATGTAAAGTCTTTAACTTAAGAAATGATTGCCATACCAAGAGCTCCTTTGAATCTCTATGTGTAACTTAGTTAGAAAGTTGAAGCAAAACTTTTAAAAGGATGCTGTTGAATCTATAGAACCTAAAGAGAGACCTATAATGGCAATAACCCAAATGTGCCTAAATGCAGCAAAAATATTTTGGTCCCAATTCAGTAGCTATTCCATATATGGAGCTACCATTGAAGCCTGCCAGTTCTGTGCATGCAGCAGCATCAAAACAGGGTGCTGAATTTTTATATGGAAAGAATCTAAAATTTTATCCTGAATAATAAAGGTAACAAGATCCATGTTATCATACTCTGAGGATTCCAGGCTTGCTTCCCCCCGCCCCCCCATCCAGTGCAAAAAATATAAAATGAACTCATGACTTACTCTTTGGCACTTTTTAGAGAAGCCACTAGATACTATCTCCAATATTGGCACATGTGCACAGGATTCATTACAACGTGTAACATAATTAGCTGAGCTTTTTCTGTTAATATGTGTATTTTATGCAGTAGCAAGGAACACCAGAGTGATGGTCTTTAATGCCTCATCTCTCACCATCTAGTCTGCTTATCTGAGGAAGGTACGGCTGCATTTTTTGGAAATGTAGACACTGAGTCCTGCCTATATCAGGTTCCAGTGAGTTCAACAGAACTAAATTTGTTGAATTGGAGGGGTGTATCGGGGATCATGGCCTGTACTCGATGGCAATAGGTCTGTACTTTGGTAAGCATTGTGTATGAAAGCTCTTCCTAGCTGTTCAACTTAAACCTGCATCCCATGTGCCCTTCTAAAGTGAACCATAAAAGGATTCACCCCTTGCACCCAGAAAGAATCTTCAGATTCTTTGGCTTTTCTTTCTCATCTCAGAACAGGGTCTGTAGGTCACATGAAAGGAGGATATGAGAAAAGGAGGGAGGGCTGCAGAGCCAGGCCGGCTCTCTCTCCTGAAGATAGAAATTTGCAAGAAATACTAATTCAGTAAGTTAAGGAAATCAGTAAGTTAAGTGTGGAACTTCATTAATATCCTGAGCACACCGTAGATTCTGTACACTTGGTTAGCTGCAAGGCCTGCTGCTGGTACTTTTCTTCAGATGCCTTTCCATGCAGCTCTGGGAAAATACATTTTGTCTCTCAGAATGTAGCCCCGCAGATACAGCACTGAGGTGTACTTGCCTTGGTAACTATGGACTCAAATCTTACTATGCTGTGCCAATGAACAGTCAACAATGGTCTGAACTCTTACATTGGTACTTGTGCTTGAAATTGTGTGTGAGCTTTTTAATGCCTTTCCCTTCATTGGTTCAGGTTTAAGCATTTTCCTTCTCCGATTTATACTTAAATTTCATTAAAAGAAACTCATGAATCAAATGATCTAAGAGGCTGGAATAAGAAAATCATAAAGAGGTGTCTATTCTTCAACCATTTCTTTTGCACATTGCAGATCTACCAAGTGTTATTCATAAGCAGTTTAAGTTAAAATAAATGTTTGTTATTATATGGCTGGCATCATTCACCTGAAAAATTAATAAAGACAAAGGTAAAAACAATAAGGCTGAGAAAAAAGGGGAAAATATCAGAAGTTCTTGATGGGTATAAGAAAAAAATTGATTTAGGACTTTAAAATGAGCTAAACTTAGAATACAGAAGTTATTAAAATGATTAATAATGACATGCAACTGATATTGTAATTGCCTTACTAATCATAAGGGTATTATGCAAAGTTCTTTAAAATGAACAGCATCATTTGCATGTGTGCTGTTACTAATTAGTTTGATGCTTTGTGCTAGCAGAATGATCACATGCCAGCAGTATATATTTAGCGGATTTGTAACAAGAGGCATTTATTAGTCTTCTAAGTTTGATAATGATGGAAGACTTGGTGACTTCTATCAGCCATTTTGAGCTCTGTGCCCTTCAGTGACTATGATAAAGCACAGCAACACATTTTCCATTGTGCTTCATATACTGTGGTGACAAGAATCATTTGTGTAGTTAGCACAAAATAACCTACAGCACTTTGTGAAAATGACATTAAAAACCAAAAACATTGGAAACACTGACAGCTACAACGTTGTTTAACGTTTCTTACTCAGTTAATAATTTCCTTATCTTCTACTAACTAAAAAGAAAACGTGTGATGCCAATGTACTGTGTTACCTTTAAAGGTCAATATAGACCCACTGGTATGGTTTAAGATAAAGATAACACCACCTGAAGGATGGAGTTGGCTAGGACGTATATGTGAAGAATCTGCTTGGAGCAAGCTACGGCTGGAGAGTTCTTTTGAAAAAACTTAACCCAAAATATACAAACATTGTGCTGACTTTAAGAAGTTCTAAATCTACTTCAACTTTGGCAGAAAGCAGATTAACATCAAATTAAATAGGCATGCTTATTATTACTTTGCATATAGAGTTGTTTATTGTTGCAGCATACAATATTTTAATATCTTTCATCCAGCAAATAGTGCAGAGAACATTATAGCAAGCTCATTCATTTTAATTAGTCATATTATAAATTATGCGCGTGACATCACCCCAGCTGCCTGGCAGCTAGTAAAATGCTGTTTTTGTATTCACATGTAAATAACTGTGGGTGACAATTAAGAAAATGTTGATAAAGGAGCATATGATTACTCTTATTAACATCACACCTTAAAAACAATTGAATGAGTTATACCTGCCTAAAAGGAAAACTGCTTTGAAGCCAAATAACAAAACCTTATTTTCACATGCTTGTTTTATTCCAACTGATTACTATGCATTTAATAAATATACCATACAAACCCGTATGCAAATATACCATACAAAGCAGCAGGGAACAAAGCAGAATATTTTCCCTTTTCTGACAATTATGTGAAATGAGGACAAGTTACTGTAATAAGAATTATAACTAGGCTGTGTTTGATATAGCACTAGATGAGAGGAGTGTTTGGGGAAGGGGAGCATTGTTATTTTTTGTTTTTCTTTCCAAATTTCTGATACACTTCTGGTATACTTCCATTTTTCCCTTCACTAATTCTGATAGGCAACCACACAGGCCTTAATTGCATGTGTGATTGCCATCATGTTCAAACTAAGATCTATATCTATCCACTTGTGTACAAGACACATCCTTCATATATCAATTTTTAATGAAAGATTGAATTTTCTTTGTGTAAATTTTTAGTATTAGTATTAATTTGGAGCTCTGATTGTACCAACCCCTATGCAGTCAGAAAAGTCAACAGAAACCATTTGGACTCAGTTTCCCTGGTGTAACAGCAGTATTGTTCTGTGTGTTCCCTCTGAACCACTCATTCAAAAAAAATCTGTTAGAAGCCCCGTCAAGACCTGGCTTTTTGTCGGTTCCTGATGCACTGTGTGTGTTTGCTTGTCACCCAACTGTAGAGATAAGTTTATGAAAGACTGTGATTTGGAGACACTCCCTCATAAGGGACAGTGTTGTGAGTGTGGGAATTTGGAGATGTGCTCTGGAAGCGGACATTGGGAACACGACGTGGCTCTGTGCAGCACTTCACTACAGAAGTTCTCCAGTTTGTTACATTAAAGTTTCTCATTCACTGGTATGTTATTTAATGAACCCCAAGATTGTTACACCAACCACACCCCAAAATGAGTCCAAATTAGAGAGTAGCAGTGGCCCTGCCTGGGAATCCCCTGAAGACATCCTTTCCCAATTCTGTGCTGACGGTTCCTCCAGTCCTGGCAGACTTACCTCCATGGGTAGTATTGGTTACCATAGATTATAAAGCCAGTGCAATTTAAATTTATTCTGCTCCTAAGTGTTTGCACTATCACAGAAACAAATAGAGGCCCACCAAACACAGGTCTTGACACATAGCATTCACGAATGCATGCTCACTGAATAATCACGAACACCTCTACGAATGTCCTCTGACTTTTTTTTTTAAAGCATGGTTAGAATCTATCACTTTGAACTTTTCTCATCCACTCATATTAAACCACCCTATAATCTTTTACGTATAGCTAAAATCATACAACAAATTGGCCAATAGCCATACAAGCTGGAAAAGGAAAAATTGTGCGAAGCATTTCCAAATGGAGACACTTATATTAGAATTATGTGGTATTCACTGCAAATATTCATAACAGTGACTGCTTTCTGGATACAGACTGATCTCCTATGTGGAAGCCAAGGCTAGTGTCATCACTATATTATTTTTTAAGGCATTTAAAAGCATCACACAGGAAATTACGCGTGGGGTAGAACAGGAATATGGTTTTGTTCCTGTGGTAATCCCAAAACATACATGATGTAAAATTGTATATGATCTGCCAAACGGATGTCTCAAATGCTAACTAGAGTACAGAAATGAACTCCTGGTTAAGATCCCAGAATCAAACAATGATTTTTTGCCAATGTCCAATGCTAAAATGTACAGTAAGTAAAGGGACAGAATGTGGCCAGTGGCAGCACTGTGGGAGGGGGACAATTGGTGAGGAGCAGCCATGTGGCCAGAAGAGTCTTTGGAGGGGTAATGGCCGAACGTGCAGAAGGGGAAATACAGGAAAGGGATCTCCAATACTCTATTTGAGGGTGCAGTGTACCAATTGCCCATGCAGGTCAGGAGACCCCCTTACTTGGGGAAACCGAGCAATGATGCTAGCATAGTGAAGTGACTAAGGTCCCACATCAATTGCAAATGGCTTTTGGACCAGGAATGGAGAAGGCTCTCACTAGTTACTCCTTCCATACCTATACATGGACAACAACATTCTGCTCCAAAAACTTCACATCTCTGTGAATAATTTTTTCTTCATTGGTTGCTCTACACATAGCACTTTACTAAAATCCTGAAGCCTTGAGAGTGGACTTAAATTGTAAAGAATGTAAGCAACTTCCTTATTAATATTAATTTGCCTACTTCTCCCATGGCTAACAAATGGTATAAACAATAGCTCCTAGACATATGCTGTAGCAGTCAGCTATCACACTGACTTTAACGGATATCCAGGAAGCTATTTCTCATGTGCAGTTTCAAACAACATAGAAAAGAAAATCAGAATAAACTGTAGAACTAGATTCTCTGTGGTACACAAATGCAATGTAGTTCTAAAAGTACTCTTTACACATCTTTTCCCAATAGATGATAACTGGAAGGGAATCATCAACAATAGATATAGTCTGCAGCATGGCTTCAGAAAGGAGTTACTAGGTACATTTTGCAAACAATGCACAGGAGAAGAGTGAACAAAATCCATAAAGACTCTCCTGGGTAACGTTTTAAAATATCCCTCACATTACTATGACAGACAAATCTGGGCAGTATAGTTTGTTTTTATTTTAAAGGTTCCTCAGCAACAGAATCTTCTCATTATTTCAGGACTTGGATGTCAGGCTCAGAGTAACAGCACTGAGGTTATTTTTCTCGGTGAGACATAGTCTCTTGTGACAACTTTTTGACAAACTGTGTCAGGATAACAAGGAACGCAGAACTGACACGGGAGGATGATAATGCACCAGGATAGCCTTCTGAATAATTACCTGATCCCAATTAAATTGTGATGGTTTAGAATATCTTAAAAGGCAGGTCAAAATTGGCATTCATTTTCCATCCTTAAAGTCCTACTCACTATGCTGCATAAAGGCCACAAAAGTAATGATTAGACCCTTGTTGCTAAGCTTTATTATTTAGTTTCCCTTCAAGCATTTACTGCGTGGGTCACTCCCAAGCTTTTCTTCTGTTCCAATATATCAGACTCAAGTTGTCATAAACAGATAGTTAAGGGTTAATGCCTCTTTTACCTGTGAAGGGTTAAGAAGTTCACCTAGCCTAGTTGACACCTGACCAGAGGAACCAATGGGAGGACAAGATGGTTCAAAGGGAAGGAGGGAAGTTCCCTTTGTCTGTTGAGTTTCACTTTGGACCGGAGTGGGAAAGCTCCAGAATTCAGCCTCTTATTAAGTAGTGAGTATTAGTGAAGGAAATAAATAGGTTTATGTTTATTTCTTTGTAACCTGTCTTGTGCAATTAGAGGAATAGTCAAATTGGGTATTTGGGGGGTTTTGTGTGTGTGTGTGTGTGTGTAACTAAGGGTTTGCCCTGGGGAGCATCCTCTGTGTTTGGAATCTGTTGTCTGTGAGAGTAGCTGGTATGCTAATCTCTCCCAGAGGGTTTCCTTTTACCTTTCTTTTCTTTAATTAAAAGGCTTTTTCTTAATACCTGATTGATTTTTCCTTGTTTTAAGATCCAAGGGGGTTGGATCTGGGTCCACCAGGGAATTGGTGAAGAGTCTCTCAAGGCTACCCAGGGAAGGGAATTAGTGCTTGGGAGTGGTGGCAGCCAGACCAGATCTAAGCTGTTAATTGAGCTTAGAGCTTCTCATGCAGGTCCCCACATCTATACCCTAAAGTTCAGAGTGGGGAAGGAACCTTGACACAAGTATACATGTCATATAGGCTTTATTTTTAATGTGCAACTTTCCTCAGATGACTTCAATCCTAGTTAATCCTTTGCAGTATTTCTAGAGCTGTTTGTGCTAGTTTTTCTAACAACTTTTGAATCTGGATTGTACACAGTCAAATATACTTTTGATCATAATCAGAATACAGGGGGCACTTTGGGGATGGCTATCCTTTGGTTAAAAAGAAATGCTTTGCTAATTTTGTCTCTGAAGAATTTTTGCACTGGTATTCTATAAGTAATTTTTCAAATAAGCACACTTCATCATGCAAGCATTTTTTATTACTTTTCTGCACAAAGTACATAAATTATTTGTCCTAAAGGACTGCAACTGACAGTAAAGAGACTGTTTCGTTTACTTTAAAGAAAAGGATTAGCATTCAAAATATCATGGGATCTTGGATTCTCTCTCTTTTTAGTGAAAAACAAATGACTTGCATTTGAATATATGCATAACTGCTATGTAATTATTTTGATCAGTGAAAAATAACGAATTCAGATCTACAGGAAATGTAGGCCAGACACGGTCAGTTAATTTGTTTTTTATAATTAACTGTACCTCCTATGGTTCTATCTTCTTCTTGCTCTTCCAAAAAGAAATATTCTTGCATTTAGCATCAGTTATATACTTTCTCATTGAAGTAGAAGAAATAGGTCCTCCTAACAGCAATTCATTTTCAGTGCAAATATCAGAGAATGAGACGGTATCCAGCTATTTAGTACCAGATTGGACTCAGCTCCCAGTAGGCATGCAGTGTCAAATTGGTCAAAGCCAGCAATTCTTACTTCACTTAAGTGATATCTAGCTATAATTTGAATTTGAAATATCAAGGACTCCAGCAGTTAGCATTTATGAATATAAGTGAACAATGCTTACTTCCTTTAAAATAAGCATGCTAACCCAGAGGAGCAAGGAGAGATGACTATTATATTTATAAAAAAACATTGAGGGATAAACAAAAAGCAATTATCAACATTGTTCAGCTATACCGAAAGAAGGACAGGAGACACTTGATATGGATTTAATCAGGCCACAACTTTATTATTAGATGTTTGGGACTACCTGGAAGATAAAAGTGTACAGTGCAGGTAAGCCCTGTTTATTTTGTAATTATCTGGGGGGCTTTTACCAGCTCCCACTCTTTTCCATCTAGGTCCCGCCAGAAAATCCATTGCTGGAACTTACCATCCACCCCCCTCGTAGGAGGGGTAAGGTGGGCTAGAAGAAGGGGGTTGGCTCCAGGGGTGAAAGTAACTTAAGGGACTTACCGGTAAGCAGGGCAGCTGGGGTCCTGAGCAAGAGGGGGTAGAGGGCTCAACCAAAAGGGGCGGGGCCTCGGGTGGAAGGCATTTAAAACCTTTAACCAGCACCTCCCCTTTAAGTCTTTTACCATGCCATTTAGGACATTGAGGGATAAACATAAAGTAATTATCAACATTTGCATAAAATATGTTTTTCACAAGCTTTGGCATCTATTCTTCTTTCAAAGGGGAAAAAATCATTTGCTAAAAATCATCCCTGCATTATTCAAATGTGCTGGGTACCACCAGATCCATTATTGGCAGGGATTGTTAATTCTTCCTTTTGAGAGGGCAGGATGCCAGCTGCCCTTAAAGTGCAATTCTGCTCTGAAAAGTTACTGTGCAAAAACAGCAACCTCTTATTCAACAGACACTACCAAGCGATTTTATATCTTTGTTAGCTTATGTAGTACCTATTACAATAATAATTAGGCACTGTACAATTAAAGCAACAATTACCTGCCTTGACCCACCTTCCATAGAAACTTGTCTAACCCCAAATATCCAATTAAACCAAACTAATTCATAATAACCTTCAGTCAAAATCCTGACTGAATGGAAGGGCCTTGCTGCATGATGTACAGTGTGCCAAATTCAGGCTCTGAGAGGCAGGCAGGGAAGCAGATTCCAAGGGTCTTGTTGGTGGGGTTCACCACAACCCATGCCAGTCACTATCATCAGTTTAATAATTTGCTTGTTAGTTTAAAGTCAGAGGAGAAGCAGTGGCATAGCTAGGAAAGGAAAACTGGGTGGGCTCCGACTTTTGGGTGGGAGGGCGAAGGAGGGCACAAGGGATGGGGGACTGGAGGGGTGGGGGGCCCACCCGCCCGCACCCCCTCCAGCCGACCCTTACCACTCAGCAGGCATCAGATGATGAGCCTGCCCGGGTCACACAGGCTTCAGGGTGTGCTTATGGGGTGGAGGTGGGTCCCCACTGTGGCTCGAGCTCCGCCTGCCCCTCCTGACCCCAGGTCGGTGTCCATCCACACGGCCATGTCCCTCTCCTGCTGGTGCTATGCACTGCTGCCCTGGTCTCCGGCCCCAGTGCTAGCCCTGCCCAGAACTGCCCCCACGAGGCACACCCCCCCAGCTGGAATGACTCATCCCATCCCAGCCTATGGATTCAGGGGACTCTGGCCCCAATTTGGGTGGGTCTGGATGCTAAGTGGGTGGGCCATGGCCCACCCAGGCCCACCAGTGGCTACACTCCTGAGGTGAGGCCAGGGGCAACTACTATTATGAAGCAGGTTTCAGTGGTAGCCGTGTTAGTCTGTATCAGCAAAAAAAAACGAGGAGTCCTTGTGGCACCTTAGAGACTAACAAATTTATTTGGGCATAAGCTTTCATGGGCTAGAATCCACTTGATCAGATGTATGAAGTGAAAAATACAGGAGCAGATATAAATACATGAAAGGATGGGGGTGCTTTACCAAGTGTTAGGTCAGTCTAATGAGATAAATCAATTAACAGCAGGATACCAAGGGAGGAAAAATAACTTTTGAAGTGGTAAGAGAGTGGCCCATTACAGACAGTTGACAAGAATGTGTGAGTAACAGTAGGGAGAAATTAGTATTTGGGAAATTAAGATTAGGTTTTGTAATGACCCAATCACTCCCAGTCTTTATTCAGGCCTAATCTGATGGTATCTAGTTTGCAAATTAATTCCAGTTCTGCAGCTTCGCGTTGGAGTCTGTTTTTGAAGTTTTTTTGTTGAAGAATTGCCACTTTGAGGTCTGTTATTGAGTTAATTTCCCCAATACTAATTTCTCCCTACAAAACTGTGTCTGAGCCATTGAAGTCCTCAAATCATCGTTTAAAGACTTCAAGGTGCAGAGAATTTTCCAGCAAGTGACCCGTGCCCCACGCTGCAGAGGAAGGCCAAAAAACCCCAGGGCTTCTGCCAATCTGCCCTGGAGGAAAATTCCTTCCCGACCCCAAATATGGCGATCAGCTAAACCCTGAGCATGTGGGCAAGACTCAACAGCCAGACACCCAGGAAAGAATTCTCTGTAGTAACTCAGCTCCCACCCCATCGAACATCCCATCACAAGCCATTGGGCATATTTACCCGCTAGTAGTCAAAGACAAATTAATTGCCAAAATTAGGCTATCCCATTATACCATCCCCTCCATAAACTTATCAAGCTTAGTCTTGAAGCCAGATATGTCTTTTGCTCCCACTATTCTCCTTGGAAGGCTGTTCCAGAACTTCACGCCTCTGATGGTTAAAAACCTTCGTCTAATTTCAAGTCTAAACTTCCTAATGTCCAGTTTATATCCATTTGTTCTTGTGTCCACATTGGTACTGAGCTTAAATAATTCCTCTCCCTCCCTGGTATTTATTCCTCTGATATATTTATAGAGAACAATCATATCTCCCCTCAGCCTTCTTTTGGTTAGGCTAAACAAGCCAAGCTCTTTGAGTCTCCTTTCATATGACAGGTTTTCCATTCCTCAGATCATCCTAGTAGCCCTTCTCTGAACCTGTTCCAGTTTGAATTCATCCTTCTTAAACATGGGAGACCAGAACTGCACACACTATTCCAGATGAGGTCTCACCAGTGCCTTGTATAATGCTACTAACACCTCCTTATCTCTACTGGAAATACCTCGCCTGATGCATCCCAAGATCGCATTAGCTTTTTTCACGGCCATATCACATTGGTGGATCATAGTCATCCTGTGATCAACCAATACTCCGAGGTCCTTCTTCTCCTCTGTTACTTCCAATTGATGCCTCCCCAGCTTATAACAATAGTTCTTGTTATTAATCCCTAAATGCATGACCTTGCACTTTTCACTATTAAATTTCATCCTATTACTATTACTCCAGTTTACAAGGTCATCCAGAACTTCCTGTATAATATCCCGGTTCTTCTCTGTATTGGCAATACCTCCCAGCTTTGTGTCATCTGCAAACTTTATTAGCACATTCCCACTTTTTGTGCCAAGGTCAGTAATAAAAAGATTGGTCCCAAAACCAATCCCTGAGGAACTCCACTAGTAACCTCCCTCCAGCCTGACAATTCACCTTTCAGTACGACCGGTTATAGTCTCCCCTTTAACCAGTTCCTTATCCACCTTTCAATTTTCATATTGATCCCCATCTTTTCCAATTTAGCTAATAATTCCCCATGTGGAACCGTATAAACTGCCTTACTGAAATCAAGGTAAATTAGATCCACTGCATTTCCTTTGTCTAAAAAATCTGTTACCTTCTCAAAGAAGGAGATCAGGTTGGTTTGGCACAATCTACCTTTTGTAAAGCCATGGGTTTTTTTGTCCCAATTACCATTGACCTCAATGTCCTTGACTACTTTTTCGTTCAAAATTTTTTCCAAGACCTTGCATACTACAGATGTCAAACTGACAGGCCTGTAGTTGCCCAGATCACATTTTTTCCCTTTCTTAAAGATAGGAACTATGTTAGCAATTCTCCAGTCATACGGTACAACCCCTGAGTTTACAGATTCATTAAAAATTCTTGCTAATGGGCTTGCAATTTCATGTGCCAGTTCCTTTAATATTCTTGGATGAAGATTATCTGGGCCCCCTGATTTCGTCCCATTAAGCTGTTCGAGTTCGGCTTCTACCTCGGATGTGGTAATATCTACCTCCATATCCTCATTCCTATTTGTCATCCTACCATTATCTCTAAGCTCCTCATTAGCCTCATTAAAGACTGAGGCAAAGTATTTGTTTAGATATTGGGCCATTATCCTTAACCTCCACTCCATCCTCAGTGTTTAGCGGTCCCACTTCTTCTTTCTTTGTTTTCTTCTTATTTATATGGCTATAGAACCTTTTACTATTGGTTTTAATTCCCTTTGCAAGGTCCAACTCTACATGGCTTATGGCCTTTCTCACTTTATCCCTACATGTCCTGACCTCAATAAGGTAGCTTTCCTTGCTGATCACTCCCATCTTCCATTCCTTGTAGGCTTTCTGCTTTTTCTTAATCACCTCTCTGAGCTGCTTGCTCATCCAGCTTGGTCTACAACTCCTGCCTATAATTTTTTCCCCTTTCTTGGGATGCAGGCTTCTGATAGTTTCTGCAACTTTGCTTTAAGTAATTCCAGGCTTCCTCCACCTTTAGTCTCTAAGGTGCCACAAGGACTCCTCATTTTTATTATGAAGCAGTTCACTTGGAATGACAAGTGTAGCGAGCTATCATCATCATATTCCCATTACGCCTCTGGCCTTTAGGGCAGTGACGAAGCTCCTCCATTCCTGTCTGTTTCAGGCAAGTCTTTCAATGGTTCCCCAGTTGTACCTCAGGTTTTTCAGCTCAGCTTCCACAGTTCTTCACCATGTTGTTTTCAGGTGGCCTTGTTTTCGCTTGCCTTCAGGTGTCCATCTTATTGCTACTCTGGTGATGGAATCAGTTTTGTTTCACCCTAAATAAAGTTTCGTTTTATAAAAAAGGAACCCATCCTTTTTCAGCATGTCCAAGGCGTGCTGTTGGAATTCTGCTGCAAGAACAGCATGATGTAACATATGAGTGGATACAAAACTTGGCCATTCCCCAAGAAAACATCACAGACTTTCTATCAATCACAATGTAACACACACTTTGCCAGGTTTAAAGTGCCTAGCCTATTTATGGCATAGGCTAATGTATAATCATCTGAGAGACAAGGTGGGTGAGGTAATATCTGTTGGTGAAAGAGAAGCTTTCAAGCCTCACAGAGCTCGTCTTCAGGCCTGTGAAAGGTACTCCCAGCATCACAGCTAAATGCAAGGTGGAACAGATTGTTTAGCAAAGTATTTAGCACATATTCTAAGGGCCCATTCAAGGTGGAGTGGCCCATTAACACCTCTGTAGTCAAAGGACAAAAAGAGTATTTAAATTTAAAAATCATGGACTGAACAAACACACTGGATTTATGGCTTATTGCAACAATATATAACCCACTAACCCCCCTACCCCACTCCTTTACCTCACCCACCTTGTTTTTCAAACATCCTAGGACTGACATGGATACAACTATACTATATAATTTGTCAATTACACTACTACTGTGTGTGTGGCGGGGGGAACAACCCATTTTGACTAAAATCAAATGTGATCTCCTATTCTAGAGAAATACACTTTTCTATCCAAAGCGTTTTCCACAATGTATTATTTACAATCAATCAAGTGAATCTCAGAGAAAAGGGGTTAATTTATCTTTCACGTCACAATATGGACTACTGCATGCATACCAGACCTGCCCTCTGCCCTCTATGGCTTCCAATAGAAAACAGTGTCAAATTCAAGATCTCTGTCCATATGTTCAAAGTGCTTAATGGCCTGAGGCTAACAGATTATTGAAAGCTCCAGGACGAGAACTGCAGAACATTACTCCACTCCAGATGATTTTCTCCAAGGGCTTGTCTCCACTTACCGTGGATCGATGCTGCGGGGGTCAATTTAGCGGGTCTAGTGAAGATCTGCTAAATCGACCACTGATCGCTCTCCTGTCGACTCCGGTACTCCACCGGAACGAGAAGCATAAGGTAAGTCGATGGAAGAAACTCTCCCATCGACCCAGTGCGGTGCAGACACCCATCGACTCCAGCTACATGAATAACGTTATTCACGTAGCTGGATTTGCATAACTTAGGTCGTCTTAACCCCATAATGTAGACTTGCCCTAAGTGTCCTCCATGAACTCTCAGGATCTTATTTTTCCCTCCTTTATTTCTCCTGTAGGCTACCTGATATACTTCAATCTGCGGATTTTCATACAGGTCTCCCTTTAGCGTCCCCTCAGTTGAAATTCTGAGTATGGCAGAAGGCTGACAACCCTCACTCCTCAACAACAAAAGCTTATTTGAACATTTCAGGCTTATTAGACATGAACATTGACCTCCCAAGTGATTGCATAATCTATTGTCCTTTCCCTCTCATACACAACATCATGTTGTCATCTGGTTTTGTTTATCACTGACTTAATTTAAACCCAGAAACAGCAACATTTATTCAGGCAAGCAGTCCCATTGACGTCAAATACCACTCAGTGTGATCAAGGGCCCTTGCCCTTAGACTGTACACATTTGGCAGGAGGGAATTTTTCATTATTTTTATTGTAAAAAGGACCATCCACATTTATAAAAGTAGTACATAAAAATCCCCCACAACAATACAAGTGGTTATTACTGAGTTACGTGAATGACATAACTGTGTCCAGCCTAGATGCAGGGTGGGTTGCCTTTCCAGCACTCAAAGCTGTCTAATACCTTTGAAAAAGACCAGAAACTGAATTTATGGCGGTGCAAACTATGAGCCATGAGCTTGCTAACATATTGAAAGAAAATGGATGTGGTAGTTTCCAAAAAAAAAACCCAGTTTTGTTAGGCGGACTTAACACTGTGGTGTAGGTTTCGATTAATGCATAAAGTGTCAGCACTGTGTGTAATAAAGCCCCCTGATGATATCTATATAGGCTATGATAACCAAATATGTTCAAGTGTAGCTACCTATAGAAAAACCATGGAAGCTCTTTCTTCAGAGTGGACTAGAACTGAGAATATAGGATTGGGAAATAAAACAGAGGTAAGAGAGAAAGGTGAGAAGAACACCAAAAGAAATAAAATAGGGTTATTGCTCCAAAGAGAAGAAAAGTTATAATTTCTCCATTAATTACTGCACTGCTTTTAAAAATAGATACATGAATGTATATAAACTTTTTTCAAGCTGCCACTTCCTTAGAGATGTCGGGTTATATTTAGCTCTGGGGCAAGCAAGGTTGAATTACTCTCCTTATCATTAGGGGCCTAATCCAAAATTTTCATTAAATTCAGTGGGACTTCAAACTTGTCAGTGTAAAGATTGCAGGATCAGCCTTTACATTAAACTAGAAGCTGCCGCTTTGATATGGCTGATAAAGTTATCTTTTCTTACCATGTCAGCATCTGCCCAGTTCTACTACTGTACCTTAAACCATAAAAATCTTGAAATTCTCCTCCAGTTGTCTAGGCATTCAGTGTGATTAGACACTAATCCTAAAGCAGTATGTCTACAGGGCCAGTATGTTAACTTTATTTTTTTAATATTTTAAAAGACAAAATTTTAAATAAATAAGAAATGTCCACTTCCTGTCTTCCTAGCAAGTGAAGATATATTTCTCCATAATTTCATTGAGAGGGGAAAAATGAAGGTCTTTATAAAAAAAAACCCCTACAAATTCAGGAAAATCTGATTTATGGGTATTGCTTTCCTCTACCCAATATACAAAAAATGTATATTTCAGCTATGACTAATGGTGCTATTGTAACCCCCATTTTTTTAGAATAAAAAATTCTGCATTATACCAATCACATATTTTTTCAGTTATTTGTGAATAATATATGGTATTTGGCCAAAGCCTCTATACATTTCACTCTACAAATTGCCCTTTAAACATTAGTGTTCCAGAGTAATTCCAGATATTGCAACTGATATAACCAAGATGGCATTTTTTAGTTACTCTGCACCTAAACTACCAGGGTAGTAAACTCAGTGGGCCACACACTGCAATATGGCTGACCTGCACAGAACAGAGGACAGGAAACAATGAAAAAATATGACTCGGCATTCATCTTTGCTCTCCCCAAGCCTCCCTTGGTTCTGGAATTGCTGGTCTCACTGTGCTGTGTTAGCATAATCTAAAGGCTATTTTAACATATATGGGCTCCGAATGGCAATGAATCATAGCTGAGAAACATTTTGGGGCAGGATCACCTAACCTCTTTTGTCCAGTCATGCCTCTTTTTCCAAGCTAAGCTTGCAGCAAGGAGAGGAAGAGGCTAAAAGTCTCAACGTTGTCTCTACACAACTGGAGGAAAAACTCTTAAATTGGGACGATCCCTTCCTGGGTCCATTGAGGCCAGATCCTGCCAATGGTCTCACCTGAGAATGTGGGAACTGGATTTTTTATTTGAAGGAGAGTTTTGCGAGTTTGGAATTTCTCCTGTTCTGTAATGGAACAAAAAGAAATTCTTATTAACTCACTTTTTAAACAAAAATTGCATTTTGGGTCAATCAAAATGTTTCACTCTGACAAAATGAAAATGTTTCATTCAGACATTAACTTTTTTCCATTCTATATTATAATTTATAATATACAATTTTAAAATATTGAAATTAAAAGACATTTAGAAATAGAAATTTAAAATTTTCCTTTCCACAAAGTATGATGAGGTGACCAAAACTGGATATTTTTCAGCAGAGACCATCCCATCAATTGGTATAATGTTTTTATATTTTGTGTATAATTCCTCTCTCTGTCTTAATACAGCCTAAAAATCTTATTCCCACTTTTAGTGTAACACTTCACATTGAGCTGGCATTTTCATATCCACCTTCTGGCCTAAGGGTAGAATTTTCAAAAGCATCTCAGTCCCATTGAAAGTCAGGGACTTTGGTTCCTAACTCACATAGGTATTGTTGAATATTTTACCTTTGATTTTTTTTTTCCTGAGAGTTTCCATCTATTTCAGGGCCTTTCATCCTGGACTGTCTTCTATCCACCACCATATTGCCAAGTTTCTTGGATGCTACCCATTTCACTTGCACTCTGGCTACTAATCCACCTCCTTTGGGATGAGAGGTAATTTTTAGAGAGGTCATGGGTAGAGCACTGGACTTGAAGTCAGGAGACCTAGGTTCTATTCCCAGCTTTGCTGTGTGATTCTGGACTCTTCCCCTATTTGTAACTCAGTTTCCCCATCTGTAAAGTTGGGATAATGATACTTCTTTTTGTAATGGGCTTTGAGATGTATGGGTAAAAAGCACTATAGAAGAGAACCAGGAGAGTCATTTGTGCTCCAGAGGCTGGGGGAACAAGGATCTGGCTCCACATATAAGCTTATTTCCCCTCCTTCCAAAAGGCCCCCATTAGCACCATGTTTTATTCCATAAAAACATGTGAGCCTACCTGTGTCTCTCTCCCCAGTGCTTCTGAGTCCAGTCTCCCCAGTATGTGATGTCTGTCCCCCCCCCACTTCCAGCAGACCTTTCCTTCCCCCAAATTGGCTGACAGGTGGACTCGGACTCTTTCCATGCACTCCAGGCCATCAGGGAAGAGTTAGTGCAACCTGTAGGAAGGAAACTGGTCTCTTCCCTCTTATTACCTCTGCTGTCTGAATCTGGTGCAGCCTCTATCTATCCCTGACCTAAGTTTAGAACTGGTCACAAAACAAAATATTTTAAAATGTTAAATGCTGTTTGTTTTGAAGTATTTGAAAATAACCGATTTTTCATTTCTCAAAAAATGTTGTGAAATATGTACAAAAACCTTTTCCGTTTTAGGTTTTTCTCCCCCCATTTTCTTCTGTTTTCATTTTTGCCTTGGTAAGTAAAAAAGAAACAAAAAAAGGGGGGGGGGAGGGAAAAGAAAACTCCAAAACAATAAAAATTGAACACTTTATGATTTTCATACATAAAGGGAAAATTCTGGAAAAAAATAAATTTTGCAATGTTCCGTTTTATAAACAATTTGACCGGCCATACTGAGTCTTTGCTGCCCAGCTGTTAGGTGGCTCCACAGGGGAGTTGAGTGCTTAGATTACTGCTACTGCTGCAGAAAGCCGTACTTTAGGGGCTAAATGGCCTTTTCTGTGCTTCTTCATTTTCCCTCTTAATGACTGTGACTACCCCCAGGAAAAACGAGTTTGAGGCCCACATAGAATTCCTGTCTTCACTGTACACACCTGAAGTCTGATTCTTACATCCCATGACCAATCTCTAATTGACATTGGGTCCTTCTTTTGTATAGTTCCTTCCCTCCTTGACACTTCCAAACATGTATCACTGTATCAATACCCCAAATGTGAATTAAATGCAAACTCAGAGAGAGAGCACGCATGTGCACAGATGCACATGCCTTTCAAACCCTCATAGAGGGAAGATGAAAAAAAAAAAAAAGGATAGCGGAAACCTTAACTTCTAAATCGGGTGAAATTTCTGTTGACTCCCAAGGCAGTTTAGCCTGAAATAGGACTGTAGTGTTTAGCCCCATATATTTAAATTTTTGTTATAATATAATAGGAACAATGATAGCTTTGGTGTTTAATGACTTACAAAAGCTATGTACTGCTTCATGTTCTATTACCACAAATCTTATCCTTTAATTAATTCCCTGCCATACAGTTATATGAAAAATGTTTTATGAAGTCTTTCTTAGCTGAAATAGATTATTTGTATGAACATTCTGAGACAATAAAAGAAAAGTCATATATTTTATATCAGAATAATTCATATGATTAAGCTTTGTTGGGTTTCAATAACAGGCTTATTTGACATGACCCCTAATCAGTTTGCATAATTGTTATCTCAGTTAAGTAACTGTACAAAGAATTAAATGTTCAGGTTTGGTGTCCCCCCACTTTTTCCCATGTTACAAGATTTTTTTCCCCCAAGGTGGCAGTTGCCAGGAAACAGTGACTATGACTGGATAAATGAATGTATTTGATTTGAATCCCACAGGTAGAACTAGAAAACAAAATGCCATATGATAACTAAGCTGAGAAGCAGATGGGGGAGTAAATATTTATTTATGAAATTACAATGGAAATATATATAATTGATTGTCTACCCCTTCCCCACCCCATGTATGTTGCTTGTCTTCTTGGGCTCTACCCCTGCCAGCATTTAAGGATGTGTGTAGCTTCACTCATGTGAGTAGTCCCATAGACATTGATGGTAGAACTCACATGGGAAAATTATGCCCATACTTAAGTATTTTCAGGATCAGGGCTCTAGAGTATAAGCTCTTTGGGGCAGGGCACTAGCACAATGAAGCTGCCAAACTATAATATTAGATCATAATAATGTTCCACAAATATTGATACAGAAAGGCTCAAATATGGAACTTCGTTTTATTGTGGAAATCGGTAACTGCTTAAGTTTTTATATGTAAACAAACTTGTAAAATATATCTTAATCAATAAAACTTGTTACACAAGATAACTATACTGGATTCCTGATAAATGACAGATAATTAATTGGGATATCTGCTAGTGAACAGACCCAATGCAATAATTTTTGTATGACTGTGAGAACAGCTACCCATGTAATGGCATACCAAAACAGATGAAGTTCAAATACATCCCACTTATTTTGTTTTTTAAAAAGTAATCAGTGCATGTTATTTCTGACTATGGAAGATGTATGTCCCTCCTGCACCCACTCAAAACACACCTAGATTTTGGTCATAGAGGGAGAAGAAAAATTATTTTTTTATACCAACTGTTGATCACGTATTCGCAGAAGCATGAGGCTTATGTGTTAATTCATTAGCAGATTTTTTTTCTTATCTAATTAAAACATAATAAAGCTATAATAAGCTATCTGTCTTGCTCCTGTCCTGGGGCAGTGCATTTCACAGATTATTTTAGCAAACCAAAATATTTTCAAAATATAAATATGTAATTAATATAAGCACACTATAAATTAGCTGCATTTCAATATTATTGAAAATAATTAATAGTAATACCCTTTGGGGTATTATCTACATTTTACAGAGTAGAAGACTGCAGAGAGATGCAGGTGTCAATTCTGGGCAGCATTTACTGGACCCAAGCAATATGGGATGGGAGTAAAGAGCCCACCCTTTAATTCAGCCTGTATAATCTGAAAAACCTCCAGTGACAGGGATTCCACCATGTCCCTTGGAAGCCTGTTCCAGTATTAGAAAGTTTTTCATAATATCTAACCTAAATCTCCCTTTCAGCAGATTAAACCAACTGCTTTTTGTTTTACCTTGTATGGACACGGAGAACAATTGATAATCCTCCTCTTTATAACAGCCCTTTTCGTATTTGAAGACTATCAGTTTTCTTTTCTCAACACTAAACAGACCCAGCTGTTTTTATCTTTCCTTATGTCCTGCCTTAGCATGGGAGGATGGACTAGATGACCTCTTGAGGTCCCTTCTAGCCCTCCTTTTCTATGATTCTAGAAGGGTTGGCCAGGATCATAGCCCAGGTGCTTGGCAGAGCACAACAGCTGCTATGGAGATTGTTTCCTCATTCCTGATGGGTACTGGGAAAGGTAGGAAGTAGGCAGAGCCATTGATTCTTCCCTACTACATACCAACGAGTAGGGGTGGCTGCTTTGCTGGCAAGGGAAGGGAGTATGAGGTTTATGCACTCTTCCACACACTAAGGAAGTTCAGGAGGCATTCCCCTTTGGTGATATGCATGTCCTCCAAGTAGAGATGTGCCTCGCAAGCACAATCTAGCCTTAAGTGACTTTCCCAAGGTCAAACACCAAGTTGGTGGCAGAACTGGGACTAGACATCATGAATTTTTAAATGACATCCTTGTGCTTGTTCCTCTAAACCACACCACCAGGAATAAGTGCAAACAAAAAAAACTAACTACATAAATCAACAGGTTTGTAGTCTTTACAGTAAGCTCTGCCATGGGGGGCCACCATCAAGGTAGTCACTGGGTAAGCCTAGCAACTTTGACAGTAAAAAGCAACAGAGAGTCCTGTGGCACCTTTAAGACTAACAGATGTATTGAAGCATAAGCTTTCGTGGGTGAATGTCCTCCGACGTGACATGCATCTGACGAAGTGGGCATTCACCCACGAAAGCTTATGCTCCAATACATCTGTTAGTCTTAAAGGTGCCACAGGACTCTCTGTTGCTTTTTACAGATCCAGACTAACACGGCTACCCCTCTGAACTTTGACCGTGTTCTTTTAATATATTTGTTATTCCAAAGCATCAGTGTAAGAGATTGTCATTTTCCATCACATAAGAATGTCAGTTGAGCTCAAGACAACTTTGCAGAGGGTTCTTTTATTTACTTAAAATATGGTGTCAGGATAGATCTGAATTCCATCTCAAGAAAACTCCCATGAGCATCAAGGCATCCTTCAAGCAAACCTTTGCCAAACAGTTCATTTTAACAAAATACAATTGGTGGCTGCTAAGAATCCATTTAGCAGAGATATGAACTGTAGGTTTCATTGGTTCTCTGTGTACTGTTTACAGCTGTGGGCTAAATTGCTTTAAATTGGATATAACTAAAATTAAAAATGGAAAAGGGTAAATTAATAAGCATGTATGTGAGTATACATTACATATATATTATGCACATACACACGCATTGTACAGGTTTATTAATTTACTTTAAAATTATTTTAATTGTATGAAATGTAAAACAATTTAGCCTACGACGGTGAATGATAATACAAAGCTATATAAACACATATATTTAATGAAACAATCAAGATGAGAACGTAACCTTAAGTGACTGCCCAATCTTATTTTTCTCCTCTCCCCCTCATTCTCACACCATTGTTTGCTATCATCAATGCATAATAATAAAAATATTGTATAACAATTTTCATATGTAGCTCTCAAAACACTTTACAAAAGAGTTTGGTATCATTACCCCATTTTACAGATTGGGAAACTGAGCGGTGAAATGGCCTGCCCAGGGTCAACCAGCAGACCAATGGCAGAGCCAAGAATAGAATGCAGGTCTCCTGCATCCCAGTCCAGTGTTCTATCCACTAGATCACACTGCCTCCCACATACTCACATTTCTCTAAATCATGGTCCCTGACCCTGCAATGAGTTTCACATGGAACATAGAGGTCTGCTTGTGTGGAGTACTGGGTCTTTTGTTTGTAAGCTCCTTAGGTCAAGAACCATGGGGGAAATCCTGGCCCACTGAAGTCAATGGGAGTTATGCCATTGACTTCAATGTTTTTTTTTTAACTGTTTGTAAGATGCCTAACATACTGCTTTCTGGCAGCAGTGTATTATTGTAACTAACAATAAGGGGCTATACTAATTCACCAAGGCATATGTTTTTTCCATGGTTTAGCCATGAAATACTCTAGTGACATTATAAATAGCGGTTACCCAGGCAGCTTTATTATGAAGTTCAGTCCAGCTAGCACTGTAGGGTGACCTTTCCTACTCAGGGAAATTTCTGTTTTCTTAGCATATGCCACAATAACAAGCTTGTGAATTCTTTCATTCATTTTTCCATTTACAGCATCCAATTACTGTGGCACAACTGTGTGACACAATTTAATCAATCTGCTTCTGCTGAAAAACCCTGAATGGATTTGACTTTAATAATTTGGTTATGCAGGTGTGCTGAAGTGAAGTAGATGTGGTCATGATGGGAGTGTGGGGGAAGGGCTGAGGGAGAAGGGCTTTCATGTGATTCAGTGCCTTCTTCCATCAGCTAGTCTGAAGGATGCAGATGTCAAAAGCATTCTTAGTCCAAGATGGAAAATCACCTGCTCACTTGCCTCATTCACTTAGATTCAGAGAATAGAATTCATTTCTATATTTATTCCTGTTTATAATTAAAACTAGAACTGTATTTACAAAAGGAGCCAAGACACTAGAATACTTGATGGTGATGATACATTAATTTACCAGTGGTAAGACCCAAGGATATGCTCTGTAGAATTTCTTAGGTATTAATTTAGTATTTTAATTTGATGTTGCTCACAGACATTTGTTGCAATAAAATATGCGTAGAGAGAGCGTTCTGCTTTAGAAGAAACTAAATACAACCTTTAGTTAATTTAATAAAAGAAACAGTGTTTTTTAAATCTCCCTTTTATTTAAAATCACAACGTCTTTGTAGATGGCAAAATGCCCACTGCACCAGAAGGGTCTCTAATTCAGCACCGACAAAACTGTGCGGCTTTGCACTCTTATTGAGCTGGTAGAGGAAAACAACACCAGTTTTCACTCACAGGCAAAATAAAATCTGCTGTTTGGCTGAAATCATCCATTCTTGGTCTTATCAATAAAGAGTGTCCCCCTTAAATGGATGTTCAGACAAATCAAACCTATTAATTATGGAAGGTTGGACAAACTGTACTTTCCTCATTGTGAAAAATGGATAGTTATTTTTATTTTTTTCTTCTTTTAAATATCAGAAAACAGCTGATCTGTAAAATTGTCTCCAGCCAAAAAGTATCAGCAGCAAGTGTGAACTACTTTCCTGTATTCTGTTCTTCCTCAATTTCTAATTGTGACTATTCAAATTATAAAAATTATTAAGCACAAGCATTTTTGTCTCTTTTTTAAAATAAGGAAATTAAATACAAGGAACAGATTAAAGCTTTTCTTTTGTACATGTAAAACAAAGTCAGGACATTCAAAAGTGATACAAATATCTTTCCTGCACACTGTCTGTATTCAGAAGTGCAATCTACACTTATCAACCTAAACAGAAATATATTTAATGAGAAAAACAGGAACATAATTTACTACAGACACTAGGCTAAGCTGTGGCTTTAAACTGCTGATCATGTTGGTGGGTAGTGATAGACAACAGCCGAGGAACCATTCAGCATCAAGGACGCCACAGGAATTTAGACTTAGAATTTTGCTGCAAATTGAACACTGAAGAGGGAGCTCTGACATCCTTTCACAGGATGCAATGGACACTTTGTGCCATGTCACTCACTCAGCTTCTTCCTCTTTGAAAAACAGACTAGACTAACTTCCTCAAAGAGATTCAGCTCAGATACTATGGTGCTGGACAGTGGGATTAACCCTTGTGTACAATAAACCCAGCAGACAGTCGGTGACATATCTGGGCTGGTGCAAACCCCTAGTATGGGCAAGGAAACATGATGTACACTGCAGGAGTTTATGTTGGCTTCAAGCAGAAGTAAACACCACCAGTCATGGATTTCCTTGTCTATCTGTAGGGTTTCAACCTGAGCAGATACAGTGGTGCCTGGACACTGATTGCTGGAAACAGGGCAAAATCCCATTGTCTCGGACATGCCAGAAGAACGAGAAGACGCGGTTTAATTAGGCTGCAAATTTATTAATTTACCGCATCTAGGAACTACCCAGCAGTAACTTGTACAATGAAGGTCATCATTCCTTCCTCACTCAGTTCCACCTCTTTTCCGTCATCCCTCCTCCTAGGCCTTCCAAATCCTGGTCCCAGCTTGCTGCTGGGACCTTATCACCCTTCCCTTGTATCCAAGTTAAAAGGTTAAGAAAAGAGGGTTGCTTCTTGCTGTACCAGACATTAGGAACCCCAACTTCACTCCCAAAGCTTCTTTAGGGGATGTCTTCCCCCCTAAATCCACCTTTAAATCCAATTAATCAGACCACCCATGGACCACCTTCACTGGACACCTGCCACCAGGAGGTTCCAGCAATTAGCTTGACTGCCTCTCTCTACCCCCCAGCTGCATTCCTAGATAGGTAACAAATTCCCTTCCTAACATCAGCCAAATATCAGTTCTTTTGTTCCCATTTAACCAGAGAATCCCACACCACTCCTTGAGGTTGTGGGGTTTGCAACATAGGCAAGGTCTACAATATAAAACCCTAAGATATGACTGATATTGGTTATCAAGATATGACTGTTATGGTCAGATAAATACATTCCTCAAAGAAGAATGTCCTGAAGCAGAAAGATGAAGATTCTTTTCTGACCAGGTCTGGTGTGGTACCATAACTGCAGCTGGTTTGAAGCTGATGAAAAATGCTGATTTGTCAAAACCAAAACTTTTTGTGGGAAGGTGTCAGGTTTGACAAAAGGTCTCCCTGGTCAAAGTTAGAGAGAGAGCTACCACTAATTAGCAGCCTTGTGGTTATAACCTGAGTATGGGTTTCCCTCTCTAGTTTTTCATTTAAAAAGAAAAGTTCTTGGTTTCATCCCTGTGTGGAATGGGAAAACTTTTTGAAATCTCAGAAGGGGACAGGAAAATAGTTTCCCATCCAGCTCTAACCGTAATGGTACTTTTACCTATGTTTAGCTTTTTCTCTTTAAACAAAGTTTTCCATTAGCTTGCAAAATATTTTAATAGATTTCATGAAGGCCAGCTAATGTATCTATTCTCTGTAGGTTTATTAAAAGTCTATATTTGATGACCCATAGTGACTGCAGTAATTCACTTTTTGATAATATGGTCTAGCTTTTGTGTGGAAGAGGAATCCCCTCAATCTTTTTGCAGGAGCTATGTAAAAGAAATAAAATGACAGACCGATTACTGCTTGTGGGCTAGGAGAGAGACTGCAGTTTCTGCTCAGGAGAGGACCAAAGCACAGAGAGATGAACTGATTGTGAGTCAACTACATCCCGGCACACAAAATGTTAGCTACCTACACACAAATTCACAAGGTACTGATCCTAAAATCAGATCCATGAAGGTGGATCCTTTTGCTTGAACTTATGAACCCATACAGCAGGGTGCAGTTCCACTGAAGTCAGTTGGGATTTAAACATGTAGATCCCTGTGTCGAAGCACATCTGATTGTATGCTTGGAAACTAAGCAAGTAAGAATTAGGATATTAAAATGTGAAGTATATCACATCTCATCATTACCCTATTTTCACGATGGAATTTAATGAATGATAGTATGATAGCAGCCTTAATTTTCAGTATCTCAAATACTGTCGGGTCAGTCCAGACCCTTCATCTTATTAAATTAAAGTCTCGTCGACACTAGAAAAGTTTTGCCGATATAGTTATTTGCCTTCTAGTGTGGGCACTGCTTACACCAATTCCCCAACCAAAAGTAAGATATATCAGCAAAAGCACTTTTGTGCTGGTACAATTGCATCTATCCTAGGGCTTTTGCTTATATGAAAAATGTCGTAAAACAATCTCATTCCAAAAGTGATACTATACTGGCAAAGTTTCTAGTGTAGACCAGGTCTTAACTATGTATTAAGTTTACTTCAAATAAGAAAGCAAGGAATTACCTAGAGCAAGTTGCTCTTCAAAGTCCAGTGAAAAAAGATAAATATTTAAGCTTTAACCTGAGATGTAATATTTCTAACGATTCCTCTCTTTTTGAGAACAGAAGAGCAACTTATTTTGTTTAAGTTGCATAATAAAAACAAATACATTTGGCTTTACTAGATTCCCCAACTACAAATTCTCCAGTGAATTCATTGCTAACAATGAATAGGCTGGAATTCTGCAAAAGTCGTAATTAACTTACAAATACAAAAAAGTCTCCTAAATATAATCATGGCTATGGCAATCACATGCACTATAATTATTAAAGGTGACCTGCAAATGAAAATGACATCCACTTCAGCATGGCATGCTCACACTAGCCTAGCTAAAATGGGTATTCAAGCACATTACATAAAAACAGACTGGTTTTTCCATCAGGCTCTGAAACATCTATCTTCACCTATGGTAAACAAGGGCAAATCCTGGGCCTATTCTATATTGCCCTAAGGGTCATGTTAGCACCAAATGGCTGCAGTCCGTGCACTTGTGTGATTGATACAGGGAATGGTTGGCCCTATGCATAATGCAACATGGGGAGCAGAGGGGAGAAGGGGTGGTAAGGAAATCAAACCTCTGAGAGCAGAAAGTATTTAAAAACTCATGCAAATTAGCTTAATGACCGCTCCTCAACACCCTGAGCAGCTTGAAAGGAATGTGGATCCAGGCTCCTGCCCCCAAACTGGGACTGTATGACTGCTTGGTGTATGTGTGTCGGGGTCAGTCCAGCCATAGGGCCGCAGTAACTCCAGCAAGGAGGTGGGGAAGATGGAGATGGGGAAATCATCGTTTACCTTGCAAGGAGGGCTTCCGACAACCCTGGTGACCTCTTTCCCACTTCCTCCCAATGACCTCATTCGATTTATATTTTTCTTGTTCTGAAAACTTGTTTCAGAGCTATCACCTCTCTCTTTGAGTAGCATAGCCCATTCAGTCTCTCCTTGCCTGTTAGAAGAACTGCTTGGAAAATCTTCAACAGAACATGCAGTTTCATTGAAATAGAATTATTTCACAGGAACATGTCGATTTCAATGACATTTTCAATGAAAAAAAAGGCAATGAATCATTTTGGCTCTCATCTTGTTTTGATAAAGTCAAAATGTTTTGTTTGGATAAGGTAAAATATTTCATTTTCTTTCCAATTTATATCATATTTAAATATTAATTTCACATTCTATATTACACTTAATGTTATATAATAAGTTAAAAATGAAATCTAAAACAATAGTTTCTCAACAAAACATTTTACCTGATGAAAATGACACTTTTCACCTTACCAAAAGGTAATGTTTCAATATTATTGAAATGAAGTGATTCAGCATTATGAAACAAAATGTTCTGATGGGCCCAGATGGAAAATTTTGGAATTTTTGTTTCATGGATAATTTTGAAATTTGGGCTTTTCATTCTGATTTAGAAAAACTGTTCTTTCAGAATTTCCTGTGGAAGGGAAATCATGATTACTGACCAGCTCTACCTGTCACTCATCCTCTGAACAACCCACTCTACAGCATAACCCAAAACCTATACATCTAGGTACATATATGGCCTTCATCACCCTAGTGCTTCAGTGCCTCACAAATAATAATGAAACTTTCTTTACAATATCCCTGTGACATGTGGAGGAAGTTTTGTTTTGTCTTTCCCATTTTACAGATAGAGATCTGAGGCATAAAGAGATGGAGAGTGGAGGGATAGCTCAGTGGTTTGAGCATTGGCCTACTAAACCGAGGGTGGTGAGTTCAATCCTTGAGCGGGCCATTTAGGGATCTGGGGCAAAAATCTGTCTGGGGATTGGTCCTGCTTTGAGCAGCGGGTAAGACTAGATGACCTCCTGAGGTCCCTTCACACCCTGATATTCTATGATTTGCCCAAGGTCACGGAGGAAATCTGTGGCAAAGCTGATAACTGAACACAGATCTCTCAGTTCAATTGCTTACTCACATCATCTCCAACAACCCCCATCTCATGTGGTATGGCAGTGAGGCTGGGCAGAGTTGCACAATGCACTGGGAAAGGGTTGAGCTGATGTGATCTGTGAACAGGCTGGAGGAAGGGACAGGAATAGATTTTTTTCCTTGTATAATCCTGCTAGAATTAATTGGATAGGCCAGGCCAGTACAAATGCCTGAAATGAATGAGGTTTTTCCCAGTTCTATATTTTCACACTCATCATGTTATATTTTAAGGGTATGTCTACGCTGGAATAAAAGACCTGCAACAAAGCTGGCCCTGATCAGCTGCCTGGGGCTTGGACTACTGGGCTAAAAAGTTCAGTGTGGACTTACGGGCTCTGCAGGGTCCCAGAGCTCAGGCTCCAGCCCAAGACCAAATGTTTACATAATAATTGTACAGCCCTGCAACCTTAGCAACCAAGAGCCCAAGTCAGCTGACCCTGGCCAGCAGCGGGTGTTTAATTCCTGTGTAGCCATATCCTAACAGCACTGAAGTACATACACGGAGAGAATGAATTTAACATTTTTTTCTTGTAATTACATATTTATAAGAGTAAATTGATATTTTCATCTCAAGTATTATAGCTTGATAAAAAACATCAAATATAAAATAGGTCAGCAAAACCTTCACAAGTTTCTTGGAACTCAAGTGATTTCCAGAATGACTATTTAGATGCAGAAGTGCTTTGTTGATTGCTAAAGGGCAAGAATAAGTTGCAAAATATGCTTAACTGTCTAATTGCTTCTTATGTTTTATGGCAATCCCCCAGGGTGGAAGTACTACACTCTTACAGAACAGAATTTACTCCTGGACAACAAGGAAACAACAGATTGTTCACATGATTATTGCCTCACTAGTAGTAATGGGTGAAGCAAAAAGTTTATTCTGTCATTTGCAGTGTTGTTGTAGCCATGTTGGTCCCAGGATATAAGAGAGATGAAATGGGTGATATAATATCTGTTATTGGACCAACTTCTCCAGATCTGAAGAGGAGCTCTGGGAAGCTCTAATGCTTGTCTCTCTCACCAACAGAAGTTGGTCCAATAAAGGATATTACCTCACTCGCAATGTCTGTTCTATCATTTGACATTTTCACATTTAAATTTAGAAGTATACAATGAAGAGTTGAGCAAGATATGGATTGATTAAAATGAATTGAAAATAATTAATGCAAATAATTATTAATAAATCACAGTAGCATTTTTTCATTCTTCTCAGCACAAAAGTAAATTTTACTTTAAAACGTAACTTGGTCATATTTAAGTTACCAGAATATGAGAATATGATTTTCATGCTTTATGCAATGTGGATGTTCCCTTTTTCATTTGACATGGATAACTTTAAAAAATTGCATTGCTTTAAAATTTCATACTTGGCATGTGCATAGTTCTCATTCAGGAATATGTGCTTTGCTAAAATTGAAAAAGGAATGGTTGAACATGAAGTTAACTGACTGAACAAATATACTTAGTATGCTGTTTTCTCCTACTTATAGAAACATAAAACTATTGGTGATCTTTATGAATATGAACTCCAGCTCAAAAGAATCCCAGTACATGAAGTTATGCCCATTGTAAGACAGTGCTGCATTTACTCCAACGATTAAATGTTGAAAAAGCACCTTTATTTCAATTTGTGATTAATAAAATCATTTGTTAAACAAAGTGCATATACTGATAATTTCTGTAGTACCCTACTGTGATGTCCCAAAGAGAGAATTATGACTTCAGAAGGGGAATAAACTACAGAAACAAATACATTCTTAAGAGAGAAAGAGTCTGCTGTAAGGCCTGGTCCACACTAACCCCCCACTTCGAACTAAGGTACGCAAATTCAGCTACGTTAATAACGTAGCTGAATTCGAAGTACCTTAGTTCGAACTTACCGCGGGTCCAGACACGGCAGGCAGGCTCCCCCATCAATGCCGCGTACTCCTCTCGCCGAGCTGGAGTACCGGCGTCGACGGCGAGCACTTCCGGGATCGATCCGGGATAGATTTATCGCGTCTAGACAAGACGTGATAAATCGATCCCAGAAGATCGATTGCTTACGGCCGGACCAGGAAGTAAGTGTAGACCTGCCCTAAGGATAGTATGGGTGAATGAGAAAAGAGATACAGACAAAAATGTGGTAATCAAAATTGTTTGTAATGTTTTCCTACAATTCTTCAAGAGGTGCCAGCAGATTTTTAAGAATTTTCAAAAGTTGTAGACAAAATGTGTGTGGTCTAGTAAATACCATCCCCTTCATTTCACAGACTATCAATTGTCAAATGTTTTATCAGAAATACAAACATTAAAAGGCTATAATTCCGCTGCAGAGTTGTTTTAGAAATGTGACATTATCACCTGTCTGCTGCTTTTTCTTTAGGTAGCTTGAATTTAATTTTGAATGCCTTTCCATGATACAGCATTCACAAAACAATTTTCCATAAAGTAGCTAGCATTATAACTAAAATGAATGGTTCTTTGCTCTGCAATTATGCAAGTGATGTTTCCATAATTAGTGTAGAAGACTGTAAAGCATTAAACAATGGTGTGAATGAGAACCTACTTAAAGCTCATCATGCTCCCAGAGAAGCTGTTCAGCAACCTGTAAAAAACAGAGGAGTTCCAATTTGAAATGTATGGCTCACTGCTTCTGCTGTCTTTGAAGATAACATTCTTGAGGGTCAACATATTTCCCTGTTATGTCAGAGCTTGCCAGAGCATGGGGATAGCAATTTCATAACTCATAAAGCAGACATCCATCCTATGTGGGATCCATCCTCTCTGGTTCCTCACTTGTTATTAACTATACAGCCTGAATGGAATTTAGGATTTGTACTGGGTCTTTGAAGAATTTCTAAGTATACATGGAAAAGAGTCACAATCCACTTTTGAGATATAGGTATAAAAAAGTTGGATGAAATTAAACCTTTTATTAAATTCACTTCTTTTACAAAATTGGTCTTTTGATACTGTGACATGGAAGTTCTTCCATCACAGCAATGTTTAAAGACGAAAAGTCCCTTGCTGTATTAATATTATCTTTCATTCCTCCTGCTCCCCGCCACCCCTTGGGATTTATTGGACAGAGTCAGAGTTAAAATCTCAACAAAACATAATGGTTATATTCTGAGTGGTGGGTTCTTTTCCTGTGAAGGAGTAACAACTGAGCTATAGAGACCCTTATAAAAATATAACCACAGTGACCACATAACCCCTGAATAAGAAAATTTAGCTTGGAGGACCGTTAAGAAAAAAGTCCAAAAATATTTGAGAGGGATGAAACCAATAAAGTCCTATGCAACTTACTCTAAACATCCATAACATTTACCTGAAAAGGTACCCTTTATATAATTTTCGGAACCATTCTATAGAATTCTATAGCAAGAATATAATTTCCATTAAATTCTATAAAATCTACAGGACTTTTACCTAAGTGGTAAATGCACCTTCCACATAGCGTAAAATGGCTCTTTCTGGATTCCATACTGATCAATGGGATTAACTGGTGTGTTCTTGCTTTATGTATTATTATTATTCATAACATCTGATTGGTTTATACAATGGTGTACAGACAAGACAGAAGACAGTCCCTGCTTTGATAGGTACAGTACACTCTCCTAAACATATTTATCCATTTTATCAAAAAATCAAAGGCAATTAATGGATATCGTTATCATGAAGTTACTGAACTGATTTTGTGGATTTCCTGTGCATAAAAAATTCAAGGTTTAGTTGACAGGCAATCTTTAACACTATGCCTTTCATAAAGACTAACCAGTATTCTAATAAATTACAACTGGATATGCCACAACTCTTTTAATCATAACACAGACACAAGATATTGCCCAAAACAAGATCAATGAATTCTCACTACATCAAACTTTTATTTTCGAAATTTGAACAGATTGTTCCAAAAATCAGAACCATGCCTGGATTTTCCCATCTCAGACTGACACACTGGGTAACCCCTCACAGACAGAAGCATTTTAAAATTATATTGTTGTCTCTGGCATCACACTGTAGCTCAGGCTATAAAGTTTGTACCATGCAAAGTATCCAAAGCTTGTGCTAAGAGATTGAATGATCTCTGGGAAGATGATCTAACTGAATTATTTAAAATCAGCATTTTCCTGCATGTTTACCCTTAAATCCTATATTTAAGCAACCACCGATCTTTTATGGACACCATTTCTAAACCAAAGCAATGGCTAGCCTGTTCCTGAAACTGAAATAAAAGTTGTGAACTTGTAGAAAGGAAAAAGGAAAACAAGTTAGAAAGTAACCAAAATTGCCTCTATTATAAGAAAGGGAACTAAGGTGAGAAGGAAATAAATGCTGTATTCAAGACCCAAGAAATTGCAACAGAAACAAAAATTCAAAGTGAAAAGCTGAATGCTCAAGTAAATGGGAGAATGAGCTGCTGATCCTCAAAGACTGTAGCTCAGCTCCACCAGCAGTTAAGCTCTGTAGCTACCAATCATGGCCCATGAGCAAGTCTGGTAACCCGGCCAATCACAATTTTTGTCCCTATCAAAGTTTCAGCTGTTGCCTGCACACTGATTCAGAACAGAATTGTAAGTATTGCAAAGGGCGGGAGAGGGGAAAGCTGTGTTTAGGGAATAAATAAGTGTCTTATACTGCCTTGCATCTTATGTAGTTACGTTCTCCTAAATGAGTGCAAACTAAGTGTAAACTGTACCAAGTCAGAATTCTACAACTGGTGTGAGTGGAGTATTTTATACCCACTTTGAATAAGTGTAATTGAGTATAATAGGTATGTGGCCATGGAAAATTAGGCACCAAATCTACATTTTCTTTCATTTGATCCTGATTATGAGAGTTAATAGAAAGTGCAATGCATCGCTAAAAGGAGGCATTTGTGGAGAGAACACTGAAACTTCAAGGTTCTAGCTTGATACGTATCGAGCTTTCTACTGTACAAAGAAAACTAAATACCTCCTGGGATGGACAGGCACACCGTGAATCACTTGCAGAAAATTATCAAGGCAGAACATTTGCAGAGAGACTCAGTAGGCAAAGATTGAAAAGGAACCTATGAAGTTAGAGAGTACTGATAATTTTTTTTATTTGATAAGCATGTGAGTCAATTTTTGAACATTATGTTGAACATATTCACATGCTTGAAATTTATTGAATGATTATTGGGGCTGTCAATTAATCGCAGTTAATGCATGTTATTAACTCAAAACAAATGAACACGTTATTTTTTTAACAAGTGTTAATCACACATCTCTGGAGACCGGACTCTGTGGCAACCGGGCAGGGAAGGAGGCACTGGCTGCAACAGCGAGCAGGAGGTGGATGGGGACAAGAGACTCTGTAATATACAGATTCTCGAAATGCCTCCTGATTTCTGGGAGCGGGTCTCATGCCCCCTCCCCATGCGATAATCTATTGATTTGTTTTACAAGGAATATTATATTTTATATTTTACAAGGAAGGAATAAGGGCAGTCACTAGCAGCCACAAGCAGGGCCGGCTCCAGGCACCAGCTTACCAAGCAGGTGCTTGGGGCGGCCACTTCGAAGAGGGGCGGCACGTCCAGCTGTTCAGCGGCAATTCAGCGGACGGTCCCCCACTCCTGCTCGGAGCGAAGGACCTCCCGCTGAATTGCCGCTGCAGATCGCGATCGCGGCTTTTTGTTGTTGTTGGGTTTTTTTTGTTGTTGTTTGGCTGCTTGGGGCGGCCAAAACCCTGGAGCTGGCCCTGGCCACAAGGACGTGAAGCAGGGAAAGGGCACTTCGGAGCTGCCTCCACAGGACCCCATCCCCTGGGTGACTCCAGAGGTCTCCCCCGCCTCATGCTGCACTAATCAATCGTGATCCTATGGGCGACTTGGGAGAGCCAGTTAAACACCTTCCAAGGGGGAGAGAGAGGAACCTGGCCACCTGATTCCTGCACCATCCCCTCCCTGCTGGACAGGGCCGGCCTTTTTGGTGGGCGGGGCGGAGGGGCAACTGCCCAAGGGCCATGCTCAAGGGGGCATCCGCTGCGTGCCTCTGGGGCAGGGGTGCCCATCCTCCTGCCACACACTGCTGCTCCCACCTCCTCCTCCCCCACCCATGGAGCTGCCCCTGGCCAAGCTGCTCCAGACCAATTAAAACAATACAATTAAAACTGTGATTAATCAACTAGTTTGTATCTCATGATTAATCACAATTAATATTTGTAATTGTTTGACAGCCCTAATGATTATGTTTCTTATTAATCTACATGACTGATGTGCTTGTTCAGATTTAAGCAATTATTTACTAAACTTCATAATAGCTATAATTATTTTGGCATGTACAAGACAGAATGTCACTGACACTCTTCCAATACTGAGAGATTTCTATGGTTATGCATATATATTTTTAAAACTAGTCTCATTACTAGGATCCCAATTTTCTCTCTTCAAACCCCACTTTAACACATCATGGATAGCGATATGCGGTTGACATTTATCCTGTAGATTTGTTCTCTCTGAGGATTACCTAACCGTGATCACCATTAAAAAGTCAACATTTGTCAATAACAATGAATTTCCTCAGTTTTCTTAAGTCTCACAAGCTCTCAAATTCCATGCAGTACATATTGTAGATTATGAATACAAAGGTGAACTCCCTTCAATAAGGGAAAGCAACCTATGGATTATTTTAATTAAAGTGTTTTTCCCCCCGATGCATTGTTATCTAGTGATTAGAACAGGGGAAAGATAGCCAGGACTCAGTTCTATTTTCAAGCACTGCAACACTGGGCAAGTAGCTTAACTTCTCTGGGCTTGTTCACCCATCTGTAAAATGGGTATATTAATTCCTACATACTTTACAGGGTGCTGTGAGCCTTTAGTACTTGTGAGGGATCTTGGATGAAAAGTTTTATAACAGTGCAGAATATTTTTATCACCTATAATAATAATAATAATGTTTCAAACATATGCTATATGCCTTGATGGTATTATTTTTTTATATTTTCAAAAGGACTATCAGAAGGTGAAGACACAATCCAACAGTCCTAGGGATTGTACTGAGCATTCAGCAAGAGAAGAGCAATGTCTGATCTCAGGAGAGGGCATGGATAGGATGACTAACAACATCACTGTAGTCAGTCACTCTTATACAAAATATCTGTCAGGACTCTATTAAACAGACATTTGCAGCCTGTGGATGATAACAAGTAAAACATGTTCTGTCCCTCTTCTTGTCTACTATCTCATTTAAGTTAAGAGCAATGTAATTGATATTTGGTATTTTCCACCATGCTCAACCTTGCTTTAGTTTAAGCAAAAATGAGGATCTCTCACAGTATCCTTAAAGCTTTCCACAAAAGGGGTCAATCAGAGATATGCACCTGGGAAAACTGCCCCCAATTTTCAGGTTAAATGTGCAGTTACAGTTTTTCCCCCTGTCCCTCTTTACTCTGTATGGTTTGATTTATGCTGTGCGCCTGGAGCCAAACTCTCTGCCATAGGTTTGACTTTAAAAAGCCTGTCTGTGGGTTGTACACTTATTCTACAAAACATATTCTACTGCAATATATCGCCCTCTCCAGCTGTCACAATTGCCAAATCTTGTGTTTTCCTTTCCTCCTCTCTCAGGTATTCTCTTTTTGCATATTCTGCATGTGATACAATATAATTATGTACAAAGAGCTAACGAATGTAGCACTAATGTCTCAAGGACCATGGATCCTATAAGAAATTGCATCACAGAATTGTATAGGCTGCCTACACAAATCCAGCTGTTGGGTGTTCTTCTCCAGTTAAACTGGCACATCACTTTTCTAGTGCTAGTGAGATCTTAATGGAGAACCTTGAGCATAAGTATCAAAATATAACAACCTGTGTGACCATCAAATAGCTCTGTTAAGTGTATGATGATGAAAAGGCCAGGAGCTTCCATTCCTAGGGTTACGGAACATGCCATCATTAATCCATTATACTATGCTCTATAGCTGGTAATTTACTCACAGGTTTTTCAGTTTACTGAATGAGAGTGAAAGGAGTGTTCCTGTGGTATGGCCAGCATGACTATACACATCTTAAGTATCTGGCACTATATTTGTCTGTGTAACAGAGTCCACTCACCACTTGGGGTCCCCTTGATCCCAGGGGTGGTATAGGATCTCCTCATTGTGCTAGCATCCCGTTGACAGTCGCTGAGGTGGTTTCTCTGTCAGTTAACTCAGCCCTCTGGCCGGGTCACACTCTTTAGTCCACCCTCCTCGGATCCCAGTTGTCTCAACTAAAAGTCTAAAATATCCTTAACAGAAACAAAATCCGTCTTCTCTATCTGGGGCTATTCTTCAGCCAGTCCTCAGTTCACTCTGCTGCCCCCTTGCTGGGTTCAACTATCCTTGTAAAGGGCTTGTACATCCCCTTGTTGGGGCAGGTGAGAGAACCCGGCCCACCCTCAACTCCAGGTTCCAGCCTAGGAACCTGCACTGCACAACTAGGTAGGATCTGCTACCCATACTGCAGTTTTCCCTGGACCACTTCCTACATCGCCTCTTTACTTCCCCGATGGGTCTTCCAGTCTCTCTGCTGTTTTAGTCAGGGTCCCTTCCAGGCCTCCCTACTGGAAGAGCTTTCCTCCCTGCTCTCTCTCTTTACTCAGGGCCCTGCAAGGGCCTCCTTCTTCTCCTCGTGTTTTATGGTGAGTCAACTTGGAATACAAAGATGGAAAAACACCAACTACCAGGCAAATTAAAATTAGGTGCATACCAATCTCGTTAACTGCAGCAATCATCCCCCCCGTTTGTTCGAAATAGGGCACTCCAATAACATTTCTCAGCTTGGTGCAGCCTCTGTCACATATATTAAAACCTTAGTATTTCCTGATAGTATCTAAACCACTTTGTATTCCAAGTTGAATAAAACAAGTATCTGCATTTAGCTCTAACCCTTCCATTTGGGTTTAAACTAGCCTGTCCTATAGAAAATTAAACAATTCTAGCCACAAGACAAAACACCACAAGGACGTAGACACAGAATACAATTTCTATTGTGCCAGTAAATGCATGGTATGTTGGATTACTCTTTAGCTGGCATTAGCTTTCTCTAATTTTCTAAAAGACAAAAACATATTCCTACCCCTTCTGGGGCGATCAGTCATTGTTTAAAATATTTCTTTCTTATACAAATACCCTTGCTGATTGCAGGCAAGACAGAGGAATTACCCCCATATTTTTCTGTGTTTGCATTTGCAAAGTTTGGCCGCCCAGTGCGACCCTGGAGCCGGTGTGGTTTGGGGACGCTGAAGTGCCAAGGACTGACTGCCCGGACCCATGCTTCTCACTGCAAGAAGGCCCCTCCACCTCGAGATGACCCTCCAACTGCTGATCAGCCTGTCCCTCCTTTTGATACTTTCTCCTCCTTCTGGACAGCAGGAGAAAAGGACAAGGTGAAGTGCTGGTAACCTCTCCCTTGTCCACTAACAGAACCACCATACATTCACCATCTGCTGGAGGAACCCAATTATTACAGGGTGACGTGCTGGTAAGGTAACCTCTCCCCTGTATGATGCTGAACCACGACTGTTCCAGGAAAGAAGAAGAAGGTGGTATGTTCGTTCCACTGAAATTGCCAAAGTCCAGGGATTCTTGACTACAAAAGACATTAAGAATTGGCCCTGGTGGAAGAGACGGAGTATCATAACCTGGAAGGGAGGAACTAGTGGGAACCGTGCTTGGGACTCTGGTATTGAGTAGTGGTTTGGGTTTTTCTGGAGACTGGGCTCTGTGCTTTCAGACAAGTACCTTCAGCATGTATAGCCCTCCCTAATTGGCTTTCAGATGATGAATACCAAAGGCGCCTTGCTGCCATGATCACTGCTCCCGCCATTATCCTCACTACCACTACCACCCCTATAACACATCCTAATATAGACAATACTGTATACTCTTATGAAACCCAATGGCCAAGGCCCTTACACCTTAGTGATCCCTATGGGATGGTGCCAATAGTGCAGCAGCAATTTGGAACATTTACAAAGGCCAACCATATGATGAGAAATTAGAACAACTGGAAAAGGCCACAGTTCTCATTATTGGAGCACAGTTAACCCAAGTACAGGCTGGGGTTGGTGAATTACATGTTATTTCTGCCCTTAGCTCAATGACCCAGAAGCTATTGACAGAGATGGTATTGAATATCACTGAGACAGGAAAGGAATTGCAGTGGGATCTGGCATGTTTAGAAAAAGGGATTTTCTGAATGACCAGTTTATGGCCATTTGGAGTGATCTCGAGCATCAGGCATGGCCTACTGCCTTTACAGTGCTTCAGGAATGCCATCTGATTTGTGACCATGGAGACATATTTGGGAGATTTTCTGGGTAGAAGTGCAGACGTTTGTGCTCCTTCCACGCATACGGGGTGGTTGGAGGGTTGTGGGCTTCCACATACCGAATCCTGCCAGCTCCGTGGGGAGGATGCATGTGGGATTGGATAATTCACCGAGACATTTGGGAAATTAAACTACCTGGTATGCCTAATCGATTTATAGTCAGTGCTCCTGGAATAACACCTGACATTTGGATAAGGATAGGGAGTCAATGGACACTCTGGCCATTAGAACCCCCACAACTTCAGTGTGTACGTACACTGAAGCCCGGAGAAGTTGTCACTGTTCATGACAATGTTTGTTGGGATAGTATGGGACAAGGAACTACCCTGACAGGACACCTGCTTTTGTGTATGTTAAGGCCACGACTTTGCAAGACATACTTTTTAATCTCACCACTGCTGCAGGCAATAATATCATTTATTGGCCTGCAGATAGAATTCTACAATCAGCCCTTAGGTTCCAGATACCCTTTAATTGCACTGTCTTAGTACCTGATCGATTCCAAAATTTTC